>NW_009649588.1:638608-661900 GCF_000708025.1 Charadrius vociferus
ATTCCTGAGAAGCAACATACTCCAGCAATTATATTTACTCCTCTTCAGAGCCGAGACCTAAGTACACAATAACAAGCTGACCTGTTTATTCAGCTGTTTTTGACACCCCTCTATCTTCAGACCTAATATTAGTTTGAATAGGACAGCATCCAAGTCTAGAAGGGAAAATTTAGAGCTGGTCCTGACTAAAGCAAGATAGAAAATAACTATCTAGTTTCTACTCAGATTTCACCACTAGGCCATTAATTGGCTTGAGTTCTGCCTCCTTAAAAAAATCCTGGTTTGGCAATGCAGGAGGCAGCTACTGGTATACAGCCCATGCGTGCGTATGGCTGGATGAGGGCAGAGCAGCTCAGAGCAGCAGCTCAGACCCAGGCTGGCATCTCAGCATGCTGCCGAGAGCCTCTTTTGGTTGGACAAAGTGCTGTGCTGACACGGACACACAGCTCCCAGATTTAAACTGATTCATGTTAAGCCAATGCTGAGCACAGACAGTGATCAGCCGCCGCTGCTGCAGATGTAGCTTATGGGAGGAACCTACTCCAGTGCTCCCCAGAAAGAGTAAGGTATTTTCCTAATGAAAAGGCAGCGAAAGCTTAAAAAAACCTAACCACTTCACCTGTTCCAGTTCTTAAAACACCACCAGTGATTCATAAAAAAAAATTAAAGAGAAAGCTTTCTGTCTAGATCCAGTTCTGTCAACATCTTGTCTGTTTTTCATCTATTCATTTCCACTTCCCAAAGTGAGATCAATGCCTTTCTGCTGCGACAGCGCAGTTACCTCTCACAAACTGACATCTCAGAAACAGAAAACAAGGCCAAGATTTTTCAAGTGACTTCTGATAACAGATGGCCGAAGACTGCCAAACTCGTGCGGGAGAATGAGGGAGCCAATGGACTTCACAGGCTTGTGAAGGTGTCTTAAGCAAAAAAAAAAAAAAAACAAAACCCAAACAAAAAAACCCCACAAACAAACAAACAAAATTGTAGGGGAGAATACTTATCTTCAAAAAATAAACATTATGGAAACAAAAATCTGTAAGTATAACAAGATTTCCATGATGTAGCTCCTGAATTTGCAATGAGGTTGTTCAGACTATAAACCAGACGGTATTACCAGTCACCACATGAAGAGCAAGGAGATGTCACTGCAGAGCCCCACGCAGGCAGACACAGCTGCATTTCATGTTGCCTTTCAAATAAAAAAAACCTCATCTTTGCAGTAAACATCAACCTAACCATGAGAGGGGGCATCAGGAACTGAAAAATGTCAAGAGATATTTTTAGCCCCACTATGTTCACCAGAAAGCTCTAACTGGTACCAGCTTCTCCTCCTGACAACACAAATCCATGAACACACCACTTGGAGCCTGCATGTGTTCCCTACAGAGTACGAAGTCCAGTCTGAAACTCCATCAGGATGCTCAGAGTCCTGCAGGGGAGAGGCTCTGGCTATCTTAAAAAACCTGTTCATGGTCCCCCATAACTGGTACCCATGCATTCCACAGGAAGAGTAAAACCACCAGCCAAAAACTTGCGGCCTGCCTGCCTTTTATTTGTCAAAGCAAGAAACTTGCAACTCCAAAACTTGTGTGTCATCAAAGCCCACAATGCTTTCAAAGCCCTGAGGCTTTGAAAGGCAAAACTTAATTCCACTGCTTAGGCTCCTATCCACGTGTTATCGTATACAGACACAAAAGGAAAAAGAAAAAATACAAAGAAAAAAGCCATCAGTGGCCTAATTGTATGATAATTATTTTATTGTTGCACCTCAGAATAACAGAAAATGGGAACTTTTATGTTCCATGAATATACCTCAGGTTTTCAGCTAAAGAAAGCAGAGAAACAGTCATGTGCTGCGTAAGCACCAAAGATGGGGTCTGAAGTCCACGAACCACCACTCCAAAGAACTGCTGCACTCTTTGAATAATATTTTCACTACGCAGTACAGCACGGGGCTATTGAATTGTCACAGGGTATCAAAGCTTCCTCTCTCAGATCATAAGTCAGGTGATTAAATACAAATGACAGACATGGGCCTTTTTAACCACAACCAATGTGATTTCTTTTCCTGATCTCATAGTTTGAAGGCATGATTTAAGGCTATAAATTTCTTTAATGTCATCATTTAAATTCTATATAAACCCCACTCCTGTATCATCACTATTTTTAATCATTACCATGGTGACAAAACCGTAAAGGTGGTTTACACAAGGAAGGCTTTACCACACTTTTGAGAACAGTTTCTCTCAACTTAATTTTTTGCCGTTTCAAAGCACAGAAAAATAACTCCCTCTGAACTTTTCACTGTTAGATACAAAAACTGATACTCGCCCATAGCTATAGTACAAAAAATATTCAGTGTTAATGGACAAGGAATTCACAACCTGGACACAGTAAAGACCAGAGAGCGTATCGTCATTCAGGTCAAGTATGACATTATATGACAGTATATCCCTTTGCGACTAATGGGGCTGTTTGTGCATGGAAGGATATGGTTCCTGAAGACACAGATAAAACATTCCCTACGAGAACCATGGAAGTATTAATCCAAAATTAAAGTTTCTGAATGAAGGCCAACATTGGCTGTTTTAGCATTCAATGCAAAGTGTTTTCAAATCCCAAATGACAGCATTGTTCCAGATTCCCCAATTCATGGGAATCAAAATATGGTGTCTGTGTAGAAAATGAATTTTAAAACCAAGGTAATGCGACTGTCGACTGCAAGTCAGGGCTGTGCACACATGCGGGGCTGCACGAGCACAGACAGCAGGGTGAGGGAGGTGACTGCTCCCTCCGCTCAGCATTTGAGACCACACGTGAATACGCTGACTGGTTTGGGGCTTCACTGCTCAGCCGTACAGGTTCTCGGCAACCTCGAACTTCAAAGTATATCCTGCTTTCAGTGAGGAAAAGGGCGGCACAGGTGGGGAGAGGACCAGATGATGTTCAAACGTCCCTTCCAACCGAAACAATTCTACAATTAACACATTTGCACTGTCCATGCTAACAGATAGGTAAAACCCCTTAACCAAGCAGCACTACTCATTAGGGGACAGTCAAGAGCTGGTTAATAGGATCAGTAGGAAAGACAAGGTACAGGCAAGCCTTTCTAGAAGATCCAGGTCAGAGGTGCACAAAGCCCAGCCTGAGTCATGCTTCATGCTTTACTGCAGACTTAGGTCTGTTCTTTCTATATTGTGTCAATTCAGGACATTCTCCCAAAGGCCATCAACTGCCATGTTTCATTGCTGCATCATTCGGCTAACTAGAAAACACAAGCAACCCACATGCCACAATGAGGGCAGTGTTCAGAGTTTACTGTTGAGCATGCTAAAAAATGCAACATGCCCTGCATAACCTTTAGCTGTGCTCCCCCCAACAAGGATAAATCTGTACCTGTGCTCCATGTCACAAGAGAAGACCTGAAGACCTCAGGAGAAGACCTCATTTTTAATTCAAGTGCAACATGGTACTAAATCAGTCAAGCGGGTCTTTTAATGACTAATACTTTAAGCATGTGTTGTAGTAGGGTTCAGCGCTTTCTACCTCCATGTGCTAGGCACTATACAAATACACAGAAAGTCCTTAGCCCAAAGACGGCAAGATATAAACAAGCAACACAGTAGATGGATACTGTCTGGGAAAATGCCAAGGGTACATATTTGCTTATTTGTGTGTCCCAAAATTGCTAGTCACAGTACCCTTCAAAGCCAAGCATAGCTGTATTCAACCCCTACAGAAGGGGTTGGTTACCGCTCTGTCTAGCCTGGATCCAGAAAGGGCAATGAACTGCATGTGTTATTCTCTTGTATAGTCACAGAAAGTGTTGATATCTTTATTGATACACTGTTATGACTTATCAGCTTCCAAATACCAAAGATTACATATCATGGTTTCAATCCAACCTTCCTGGTTAAAAAGAACGTTTCTTACACAATGGATTAATGATTTGTTTATGTTTGAGGATCTGGACAGTTGTTAACATGTTCTGTTTATTCTCTGGACAAAGACAGTTTGGCTTAGCTATAACCCGAAGGAAATTGGGGTTTCTAAAAATTGGCTGAGGTGACCAGTAATCCTTTAGGAGTTGTGATACACACTGATATCCTGACTAAATGAAGAATTGTAAGTAACCCTTAGTGGGAGGGTATCTAACCCTTAGTGGGAAGGTTTGAAATGGAAAACCCAAAGAGAAAATGACTACATAAGGAACAGTCTGTCCCTACATCCATGCTGTCTTCAATGAGCACTGTATTCAAGGAGAAAGTCGCATCTAAAAAGCTGTGTAAGCATCTTGACAGCTAGTTAGTTGGATGACACATAAAACCTCTTGGAGCTGGATCTAAAACATGGTAATTATGTGTTTGGTTTTCTTTTATTTCTGTTTATCTGTAGCATCTCTTTTATTATTCTCTGGGCTGCCTAAAGAAATTATTCTTGATTTTTATTTCAATGTTTGTCTCCAGAACAAAAATTATTTCCAGGGTGCTGGCTGGCAAATTGAATTCCCACAGCATGTTAATCCTTAAAACTGCACCACATAAAAGCTCTCACAGACCTCAGCACCTTCATACAACACCAAAGGATAACCAGTATGTGCCTGAACCTAAAGAGCTTCCCCAAATATTTAACAACACAGCTATTCACGAGACCTAGCCATTTTCCAGGTAGCTCAGACTACATGCAGCACCTGACTCCCAAGGCTTGAGGTACAGGAAAAAGCCAGAAGGACACAGACAGAATGTGAATCTGCTCCCACAATTGCAATCTAACTATTCCTGTTTTAAGATCAAGGTGGGCAATCCCCACTGCTGGAAACTCTCAGAATATCAGTTTACCATCTGTAAAAGGGGTTCCTCCAGCCTTATTTGGGGAGGGCAGGGGAAGTGAAGGTCTTGTAGGTCTCCACCTACATCTAGTGCCTTGTACAGTGGGGCCCTGGGTTCCGCTGGACCCCCCCTAAATGTTTCCACCACACAAGTACGAACAATAGCAAGCTCATCTCTGTTGAGTGTTTTCCCCCAAATAACTGCTTCAACTATCTGCACCAGTTTGCATCTGTGTTCTACATGCCCACAGAAATGTTTTGACCTATTATTTGTAAGACCACTGGACAAATATATCATTCATCAGCACAACCACTCAATTATAATACAGCTGTGGCGATCTCTCTGCCAGCTGGTGCTTTGTGTAAATGCCCCATTCCAGAAGAATAGGCTTCCTGTTTTTTTGTGGGTTCCCTCACTACCTGCTTAATCATCAAACCATACAAATTATGGAGTGAGATGAACCTTGGCACCTGGCTCTTAAAGTCATAGGCTATGATGTAAGTGAAATGACAAACTTCACTAAGGTAGACAACATAACTGCACTCCTAGATGCTAGTTTCTAGAGAAAAGAAGATTGAGGGGGGATCTTATTAATACTTACAAATACTTAATGGGAGGATGCCAGGGGGATGGGAGCAGTCTTTTTTCAGTAGCGCCCAGTGATAGGACGAGGGGTAATGGGCATAAACTTGAACATAGGAAGTTCCATCTTAACATGCGAAGGAACTTCTTTACTTTGAGGGTAGTGGAGCACTGGCACAGGCTGCCCAGAGAGGTGGTGGAGTCTCCCACTCTGGAGACATTCAAAACCCGCCTGGACGCTGTCCTGTGCAACTGCTGTAGGTGACCCTGCTCTGGCAGGGGGGTTGGACTAGATGATCTCCAGAGGTCCCTTCCAACCCTGACCATTCTGTGATTCTGTGTGATTCTGCGATTCCTTCACTGTCCTTCTAGATACACTGCTTGTCTTGCCTCTTAGTTCTGCTGGGATCTCACTTAAATCTGCCAAATATCAACCAAAGTAAAGAGCCGAAAGTTACCAGGTGTTCTTCCTCTGAATTAGTAAGCAACAAAACCCATCAAAACTATCTCCATTTTAGCAAAGAAGAATTTGTTAGTGTGAAGTACCTGGGCAGTGCCTAAACCCTGCCACTGTTCTTATGGGAAAAAGCTACTTGCTATTCTTGGTAAAGGAAAGGTCTTTCAAATCAAGATAATGTTTCACTTGTTTTTCAGAAACAAACTTAATGGGGGTGGGGAGGGAAACTAGGAAGCAAAAATAAATTCTACTTTGCAACAGGTTAAATTACTCAGAGTTTCCCAAAATGAGAGGCTTGGTGAGAAGCATTGGAAAGTTTAAGAAATACTCCTTTAAAAACAACTCCCACAGAGCAAAGCTCCCTCTCCATGACCGAAAGGCATGTGAGCAAGCCAGGTCATTCTGTCTGGGCACGTTTACATATATATATATATATATATATATGTATATACACACAATTTAATTGATAGGGTGGGGGGGCAGGTTTCATCTTTACCACTGCTTACTTTTTTTTCCAGAGCTGCACCTCCGACCCCAATTTTCCCCTCACTACAGGAGCAAAGTGGGCATATGCCACCAACAGATTAGTACTACAGCCACCCTGCTTGGCAGCAAGGAAGAAAAAGAAATTCCATCATCATTTCTGCCCATGCTTTCTCGGCTCATCCTTGCCTGCCAAGGCAGGAGGGAAAATAACGGCCACATGGAGATACTGTCTCTATGCTTTAAGGTCTTTGTTAACCTCAGGAGTTGCAAAGAAAGCAAGACTGGCTAGGCATTGTGTTAATGATACTGTCAAGAGGCCAAAATAAAGTGCCACACCACAGCCCAGCCTTCTGCTATCAGCACTACTGTCCCAGGCTTATTAGGCAACCAGGGTAACAGGCTGGAGAATATGCCAGTGGTCTGGAAAAGGAGATCTCAACACTTGGCTCCTACTGATAAGAAGCTGGATCCGCTCAGAATATGATTCTGCCAGATGCTGATGGCTATACAAAGCACACCAGTACTAAAGTTTTGCCACACAATTATTTTGCAACTATCAAACACACCTACAACAAAACCAGTTTAGTGGGAGGGACTTCCTTATATTTTCACATGCGGTTGCTGTCAGCAGGCTGAAATCTTGATAAGCTACACAGCCAACCTGGCTGACTTCACTGAAACCCTACTGAAGACAAGTCCTCAGCTGAACAGCTACTGCTCGTGTTTCCCACCGCAAGACAAGAGAAGACAACCATATTCAGCATCTGGCCAAAACTTGTTTCCAGCTGCAAAGATCCATAGAGATTCCATCCAAAGGTCAGCAGCTACAGTTTGCAATGAGGAATGTGCTGCTTTTGAGAGACAATGTTGTCACTGTGATCCACTTCCCCTACTCGGGGCAATCAGTCCATTGTTCCCACTGAAAATGAGAAAGAGCTCGAGACTTCTGAAATGGAAACTGCCTTTAAATCCAAATAATCCTAAAGCATAAACACAGACCGATGCATAACAGATTGATGCTACTTACAATAAGCAACTCTAAAAACCACTCATTCTCCCTAGTTTCTCAGAAACAGAAAACAAACAAACAAAAACCCAAGTATCCCAGGAGTCCAGAGCATATGATTAGGCTGTAGTCACTCTGTAACGTACTACACTTCATAGTGCAAAACCAAAACCATCCAATCTCTATTACAGTTGAAATGTGAATTTACTGGCTATCTACTTTTTGAAGCCAATCACACATGTTGATAAAGCTGGGCTGTGTAACAAATTAATTCGTCCACTGTATTCACGATATGAACAAGTTGAAACTGCATACATGTTCTGATTTAGGGTTTCTGTAAGAAAAAGACTTTATCCATTCAGGGCTCTTACAATGAAGGAATAGGGAATGCTAAAAAGTATTTTTACAGGAGACAAGGAACACAGTGAAGCGCAGAACTTACCTTCCACTGCAAAGAATGGAACCACTGATCCCTCAGGTAACTGTTTGCAGCCTGCAATAAACAAAAGTTACAAACAGAATCATTAGTTTCTACCAGTGTTTCAAATCACCCAGCCAAAACTAAGCAAATCACCCATGCATGCCCTAAAACCAGTAAGGCGGCACTCACTGTATTCTTCTGAACTTTATGACCCTGGCTAACTTCACCCCCAGCCTCATCAGAGTGAGAAAAACTCCTTTGCTCAAAGCTACAACTTTACATAATAACCAGAGTTTATTTTCACAGAAAACCGGGACACGAAGACCTTGCTGCCAACATGAAATACTGAACCAAAACCTTAAACATTAACCTCCTGTGAAACGGTGTCCGACCCAAAGACTGTGAAAAATCTTCCCTGATTTCAACCAGGTTTTGGTCAGATCTTTAATGTCTGTAGGACATTTGCCTTTGCTATTAATCATTGGGAGCAGAGTAAGAAGACGGGTTGACATTTTACTAGGAGGGGTGGGTTTTTTCCATACTCTAGTTTCCTTTCTTGTCCCGTTCCTCAGATGGCTCCAAAGCAACTCAAATAACGTCTTAGCTCTTTCAGCGATATTAAAAGAGAGCGAAAAGCATAACACACACAGGCGTGCAGATACCTGCACAGACTGTTTGCAGCAACGGCATAAATGTAGCAATAATCACTCCCAGCGATCACTCGTTTTTGTCTGTATTAAGCACAGCTGCCAGAAATTCTCCGTGCAAAGCCAGGTTCGTAGCCAATGAAGGAATAGTTCAACACTCCCAAAGGTCAAAAGGCTCAGTATCAAAAAATATAAAAGCATCTACAGTGACGTAAATATGCATGCCTTAACAAGGTGACATAAGTTTGAAATATTTGAGTGGGTAGAGATGCCCTTTGGCTTTTCCAACTCTATCTCATCGCTGCCAATAGGCAATTTTTACTTATGATTCAAAATGTTTTACACAATCAGTGAAAATTACAGGATAGCCTATAAATCCATTTAAAAAAAAAAAAAAGTGAAGTTCTTCACCAGCTAAAAACCACACACTTGCAAATTAAAGCATCATTCAACAAATTTCACACCCCGACACCTTTTCAGGTAAGTATTCAAAATCCACACCACAGAATGAATTTAACCTCCTGACACTGGTTCAGTTCACTGATCAGAGCAATAATACTAGAAGTAAAAATTCTGCATGGTTACCAAAACCATGTTTAATCCCAAGGTCAGATACTGACGTCTCAGTGACATAAATTTGGACTGATTTCTCTGAATTAAGTGGAGCAATACTCTTCTATATATGTATTACAGATTCGTTATTTATTAATGAGACTCAGTTGCTCCTCCAGTAGATCTCTAGCAATAAAGCAGAGTAAATCTATCATAAATACTCTTGGCTGACCACTGAGTTTCTCAAAACCAAACTTTCCATTCCATGAAGAATGCTGACATACCAGAATATGAATTTGCTACAAATGAAAACAAAAAGCATAACTTCCTTTTCTTTTTTTTTGGTTTGTTTTGTTGGGTTTTTTTGCATGCAATGAAAAACTGTAAAAACATTTAGAGTGCGGATCTTCAGGATATTTTGGTTTACCAATATTTAATTATTTTCTTTTTGTTATTTACACAGTATTTTATGCATGTGTGCATTATAACATATTATAAGATAGACCTTTTACCTAGATATGTTACAGAATTGAATTTCAATTCAATATACTTTATACTATATTTTAATATAATAAAAAGGTCCAAAATGGTTTGCCACAAAAAGCCTGAAGAACATTTTTAACATAACCAAAAAGGTATTAAGTAAATATGCTTGGATATTTCTTTTCTTTGTCCAGACAAAATGCTTTAAAACCCCACCAGACTTCTTTGAAAGATTCAATGTCAAATTGAACCTTTTTTCTTTTTTTTATTTTAAAGGAGAAAAATGTTTCATGGAGGCAAACAAAAACCTTCATTTCAAATGCTAGCATCAAAGCCCTTTAAAAGTAAGTAAAATTGAAAGTTTTTATAGACTTGAGCATGTAGACCAAGCAATAGCAACGATAATATTGCAAGTTACACATCCATTATTTCCTTAAAAAAAAACCCCACAAACATATGTAGATTGAGTATACAGGAGCTATGCAAACTAAGATACTGTTATTCAAACTGATAAAATCCAAAATATTCTAGGGAGATGAAGTACTGTCAAACAGGCAAAATGTCAACCTGATTTAGTCCCTGGTCTGACCGTTACACAACTTAAACCAAAGAATGCACTGAAGTTTAAAGGAAGAGCAAATGCTAAAGCCCTAAATGGGAACTGCTGAGAACTGTTAATGATTCTCCTACTTTGGGGATGTCAGTAGCTACAGATTGTAAGACCACTACAAATAACCAGAAAATACTATGTGTATTTAGATTGTGCAATCGACTGGAGCCTTACATAAACTGGATGACAGAAACTGTTAATGAGGACAACAGCATCAGGCAGAGGTAGAGACACAAGGAGACTGCAAATACTGCAGGAGAAAACAAACAAAGAATGCTATAAAAGGCAAAACCAAAACCAGCGGAGGCAATACTTGTTTAACTTGACAGCAGCAAAATACAAAAAGCATTTCAAAGTAAAATTAGCAAAGTGACCAGGTTCCAAGTGTGGGACCAAGCACGCTCTACCCATAGTGTTAGCAATTGCAGAGGAAAAGTGATGAAGAAAACTTGCATCTGGATCTAGGTTAGGAGTTTGAACCACTCCAAAACAAGAAATCATCAGATCTTGGGCTGTTGTTCAAGACCACTTCCAAGGAAAACGAAGACAAAGACAACAAAGTCAACACAAAAGTGGAGAAAACCAAACCTTTATGGAATCCCCACACTTCTATTAACGATCAGGACGTGATGGTAAGAGGAACTTGGAAAGTCAACAGTCATTTCACCAGTGCTCCTTCCACAGTGTTCAACACAGATAGACTGAATGCATTTAACCCAACCGCCGTTATCTGGATGGAGCTGTCTGACACCAGCATTCCCCACTTCTCCCAGGCAGCAGAGACTAATCCTTCCAATGCACCCTTCCGCCTGCCCAACCCCAGCAAGCTGCAAAACCACAGCCATGTGCAGGAAACGCTGGATCTTTTGCAGAAGACAATGAAGAGCTCACTCTTACACAGCATCCCTTGTTCCTCCCTCTTCTTTTTCAGGCTTACACTGAGAAAGGGTCTGCGGGGAACATTTCTTTCTTACCAAAAGAACTGTGAGCTTCATAGCATGCCAGGATGACAGAAGAGCCATCAGGCTCCTGTCGGTGCTCATCCAGACAGCTGTCCAGCCGATGGCCACCTCTGCACATGCTGACTTACTCAAGCATCAACGTTATTGGGCACAAAATTTCTGAAGTTTGGAGCAATAAGCACCAAAGCGTAAAGCAGTGGAGGGAACGACAATTCATTTCTTGGGGTTGCGCACACCCAATTACAGTTTTATCTGATGTGCGTGCCTGGAGCCCAGCACTTCTGCACTGAAGTCATCACTCCTGGGAACTGACACCTACATTTTTTTACTCCAGCTGAGGGCATAACCTACTATATATTTATTCAGCTCTAGGGTACAATAAAGAGGCAAAAATGAGACACAAAATACTTTAAAACAAGCTTTCCTTAAGCATCTGGACCGCCCAGGAAAGTTTTTCTTACTCTCAGTCTTGCCCACATGATGGGTCCAATTCTTCTTTCCAACTTGAAAAAAGGTTCAACCTGGAAATGTCCTGTCTGCTATTGTTAGAAATAGTCAATGAGATAGGAATGAAATACAATGGAGATTTTATAACCTATCTGTGTAAAATAATCATTTGGGCACCCTTTGTGTTTGGTATGTTTAGGCCCCATTCTGCTGAGAATTTTATTCTCAAATGCAATGGCTTTGGCAGGGTTGTGGGTGGCACACGGTCCGACTGATTGGGGCTTCTTGCACAATCAAGGCCTCCTGTTGTTTTTGCATAACCACAACACAGTAGAAAAGCACTTTAGAAACCAGGAAAATGTGGCAGTAAAACTCTTAGAAGGTGCAAGAAGATTCAAACGAATTGTAGCTTATTTATTATTATTCCAATGAGGAGGAAAAATACCTACTTTAAGAATGCTTACTGTGGGTAGTACTTTTTTTTTTTTTTTAAGATGAGTTGATGCTGGAACTGTGTTCTGAACGATTTTATATTCGAATTTTTGGGGTGTAAGTGTTCGGTCAGAGAGGAAAAGCCACCTGGGACCAGCTGTAGTACCAACTTTACTCCAAGTATTAATTTCATCAGCTTCAAAAAGACTGCTCACAGGTGGAAAACTGTGCAAGAGATTAAAAGCCTGCATATACAGAGCTTTGGTGAACACAAGTAAATTTACATCTCTGCTCAAAAAGGGAAGTATTTTTCTGTGCACACAAACTACTTCATTTCTTAGTCAAAAAGCAGAAACATACGTTTTCATTAAAAGCAGTGAACTTTTTAAAAGGAGATTTTCTTTTTGCGCAGAAAAATAGGAAACTGAACAATAGTTTCATGCCAGTGTTACAGTCCCTGCAGTAATTTTCACCCAGGCAAGGAGGAGACAAAATAGGAACCTGTGTGCTGCTGAGAAACAGAACACCTGAAACTCTGCAAGAAACCAACCACTCCAGAAATGATGGTGAAGACCTTTAACTAATATAAATACTCACAGCTCCACTGATACCAATATGCCTACAGCAACAAGCATCAGCAGAAAGTTTGTCATTTCCACCACACCACACATGCCATGTTACCAAGTTCCTTTAACGGTAAGTTAGCACTACGGCATCCCTTTTTACTGGCACGTATGTTACTCAGAAGAATACAAGAACAGGCTTGTCCACGTAGCAAAAAGTTCCCAGATTTTTCCTTACAACACCATCTTTCACACATACCCTCCTAAGGGGACTTTGCCATCTGAAAAGATGTGGCAATAAGCAGAATTTGACGATCCAGACTCAGTTTTTAACTCCTCCTGGTTTTATTCTATGTTTCTCTTTCTCTCCCTCGCTTGCTCTCCGGCCAGCAGGACGGGGTTTTGTTATGCTTTCCTCCAGCTGATATTCATTACTGAGACTCGTAAAATAATTGCAGGCTTCTCTGCACCAATTTATCGTCAGTCATAGGAACCGCAGAGCAGAGCAGCTCTGGGCTGCAGAAGCTGAACCCCCATGGCATGCACCCTGCTGCCCAGTGCAACCTGTACAGAACCTTTATATCGCTGATGCGCATCCCGGCATCGCACCTCCACGGCACGGGCAGGCCTGCAAGTGAAATCTGCCACTCTTCTGCCTTAACTCAATGTACAGACAGAGTTGCTGGTAATTGTGAGAAATGTTACTTTCCTCCTGAAAATATTCCCCGTCTCTGCTGGATTCCGGTCCTTGAATGACCTCTCCACACCGGCAACATCGGCTGGACTTATGCTTAAAACAAAAGCCAGGTTCTCCAAGGAGACTAAAATAAAACGTTACTAAAAAATCCAGTGGAAATATTTACCGTGGGGACTCCCTGGCACAAACAGCGTGCTCAAGCACTGAGCTGAACGTGCGACTGTTGTGCTTGTCAAGGCTTCCTGTTCTGTTTGTTTTTCCTTCTGACTACACTTGATTGCCAAAAAATGAATACAACAACACTAGTGATAGGGATGGAAGTAGCCGCTTTAAGGCATTTAGGACCCATCCGAAAGAAAGGACACCACGGGAAAGCAGGCAGTACTGTCATGACTGAAATACCAAAGCCTTTTTCCTGGACTTTTCCTACATTTGCTACTAAGCAGCCCGTAAAATTATACTCTACGTTTTTTTTCACTCTTTCTGAAGGTTATTCCAGTTATTTCACTACCAAGAGCAGCACCTTCTTCACAAACATCCACACAATACCATAATTGCACATTGTGCTTTACAAACGGAAAACAGAAGGTCAGAAGTTTAACCCAGCACAAGGAGGCCCAGCTATTACTGACAAGAAAAAGCTCACACTTCTTCAAAGGCTAAATTTAGCTTCCGTTTCCTGGGCTAAAGAGCCTGTGGCCTTCGAGCCAGCTTCAGCAACACCTTCTTTCACACCTTCTACCTCAACTGTAGGAAAAAAAAGAAAAGAGAAAAAAAAATAAAATCTGTAAGAGTTGATTGCTGCTCATCAGAAGGACCGGGGACAACATCACTTGGCAGGAGGAAAGAAAACACAAGCCCCCAGCACGTCTAGAAAAGCGACTGTCCTTGTCTCCGACAAAAGCGACTGTCCGTGACTCCCACAAGGGACGATGAGAATCCCCAAACGCCGGGTGGTGAAACACGCCTGTGCTCAGACAGTTGTGCTTATACAACAAACACTGAGTGGGAAGCACATGCACGAAGACAACTTTTTGATACGATCCCAGCCCAGATTAAGCCGTTTGCTGCCTGAGAACCAAATCCTCCTCTGAAACCCAGGTAGACACCTCCTGTTATCGTGATCCGATTTCCTAAGAGGAGCTGCATCCCCTCCGGCGCTGCCTGTCAGGTTTCATGTGTTAAAATAGGTTGGGATGGGTCAGTATTGCTATGGGAGGACATCAGGATGATGTAAGGAAAGGTAATGGCACTCTTCCTTCTCTGACTCATTACTGTGCAGTAATAAGCCAGAAATAGACCTTGGTGACAGCAGAGAGGGGGGCTGAGAACTTGAACGTGGACTCGGACTCTCTTGTGGCATTTGTCATGCCTAACACACAAAAATATACGAAGGACGCTCTAACGCCACATGCTGACATCCTCCCACAAGGATTGCTGGAAATGAATTTGCATCTGAGGGAAATGCTAGTTGTCCGAAATTTGCTTCGCTTCAAATCAGGGAAGCAGAAGTTGGAATTTAAAATATTTCTACAAAATGAAAAAAATCAGGAGAGCCTGTGATTCAGAACTACTAGAATGCTCCATTTTATGTCAAACCATGTCAACAGCATCCCAGAGTATTAAAGAATTTACAATACAGTATATGTGCAAAAACATATACAAAAATATAAAATTGAAATTACTCAGAAATATTAAATAAATTGGGGGGGTAGTCAAAGCCGTTCATTTAAGCATTTTTCTATATATAAGCCTCAGCTAGATCAAGTCTTTGGGGGAAAAAAAAAAAATTCACCAAAAGTACACTTCAGAAGAAACAGTACTAGGAACATGTTTTTGGACTAGTTTTACTTGTTCCACTGTCACACGCTTCCTGATACCAGAGCTGGACATTCCATCAGAGCATGCTGCTGCTCAGACGAGCAGGGCATAATGATTTTATAAAAGATCGGAAGTCCCAACTTCCCATAAATGTATTGAAGTCTCTCGGAAATCTGGAAATAACTGAAGTATGCAAGGGCTGATTTCTCAGCATCTCCGTTTCCCAGCACCTCAGCGGACAAGTCTTTTGGATTCTTAGACTCTTTGTCACATATACCAGAGAATTCGACTACTAGACAAACCCAGGTTTTGCATCTTGATTTCTTAAATATACTAAACATAGCTTTTAGTAATGTTTTGCATTTCTGAATACACATTACAGCTGTATAAGGGAAATCTATTTTTATACTCCCTCCGATCTGGCCACATTTGAAGAATTGAGACACTACCAAAGACCAAGTCATACTAAAAACATTTTTAAAGTTTGTATTTTCAATTATGTTGAAATTCCCATAGTTATAATGTAATTTGATCCAGTCTGTTCAGCCAGTCAGCAATAAACATAACAGAAGCCCAGCTCACTCCACTTCTTTATCAGTTCCTATGAGGTTACATAAAGACACCGATCTTTTCGAAGAAAATACCAATGCATCCAGGCTAAGATGTTACTTTCTCACAAACGTAATTATTTGTGTGTTTGGCTCGTTGGTGGTTTTTTTGAAGAAACAAATGGCAGACTGCTCCAGATTAAAGTCTGCGTGCCCTACCAATTTCCTCTAAACTCAGCAGGCAGCTGTGGGTTCAAGCTTTATCTTGTTTCCTATTAAGCAGGCCCATAAAGGCAGCTACCAGAAACTCTAGAATAAAGACTTAGAAATGGAATTTAGAAAGGCAGATGTAACTATTTTAGCTGTTGAAACAGATAGAAACATAAATGCTAGCACCACTAAGGAAATTTATGGAAAAAACGGAGTCATTCACAAGAAAAAAATCAAAATCATCCAACTTGACAAATGAGTTTCTTTCTAATTAATTCAATTAAAAGATTAGGCAAGGAAGATTTCACCAATAATGAGGACCCTAATCTAGCTGTTGGGAAACCATGGCTCATCTTCCTGCCTTCCCTAGTGTCACGCACAGTAGAGGCTTTTCAAACCACAGAATCAGGACTTAGGTGGACTTGCAGCAGCCTGTCTGAAATTCAGACTCCCTACACTCCCTGGTAACGCCTAAAATTGGTAACTCATTTTGAGCCACAGTAATTCTCTAGGTACCATAGGCACGTACATATGCTGCATGCAATGGGACACATGCCTGTGCTTCAAGGATATGTGAAAAGACACACAAATGCCATCTATGCACCAGGAGAGTCCACAAAGTTAGACGTTCTCAGGTCATACCAAACTTGCTTAGCTGCACCGTTTTCAGATTAAAATGGGAGAATAGCTGAGCCCCCTTTTACAGGGCTGCAAATCCCCAGGATTACACCAGTGAAGTAAATGAAAGGGAGCTCCAGAAATACACTCCACAAAGGATGTGGCCATGAACGTTTCCATGTACACCTCTAACCATTGCAGAGTGAAAGTGTATTTGCTATGCTGAAAATCATCAAAACCTCACAATATTTTTATGACATTCCCAAACCCCAAGCACAGCAACCATGTGAAGGGCTGAAAGTCAAGTACTGTGTTCTCTGGGCTGCTGTCAAAGTAACTCTGCGCACAGACAGACTCATCATCCTGCCTGAAACGAAGGCAAAGGAGAGCTGGACCTAGCTGGACTTAATATTACCAATACCAGTGGTAGTCATATTAGCTTCCCAACTCAGAGTCAACTTCGCTGTTCCATGTCTCTACATAAGTCTATAATACGGAACACACAGGCCAGGTCGGCACTTAGCCTTGGGCTACCAAATGATAGCACTGGGATTATTTTTCTCGTGATCTGCAGGTAGAGCCATTTCAGAAGACCTTTGACTAAACCTGCCCTGGATATAGATGGTGCCACATAATTTGGGGCCCTACAGGGGCTTCAGCAAACAATTAACCACCAAGACATAATGAAGTCCCTTCTGGAAGGAATGTCCTATGAGGAGTGGCTAAGGACTTCAGATTTGTCTAGTTTGGAGAAAAAGAGGCTGAGGGATGACCTCATTGCTCTCTACAGCTTCCTGACAAGGGAAAGTGGAGAGGGAGGTGCTGAGCTCTTCTCCCTCGCATCCAGTGATCAGATGCGTGGGAACAGTTCAAAGCTGTACCAGGGGAGGTTTAGACTGGACATTAGGAAACATTTCTTTACTGAGAGGGTAGTCAAACACTGAAACAGGCTTCCTAGAGAGGTGGTCGATGCCCCAAGCCTGCCAGTGTTTAAAAGGCACTTGGACAATGACCTTAACATCACGCTTTAACTTTTGGTCAGCCCTGAATCGGTCAGGCGGTTGGGCTAGATGATCACTGTATCCACGTGAAATAGTCTATTCTATTCTAAATGCTGGACTGTGCACCACGGATCAGTGCACCGCATACCATGATTCTCATGGACAAATGATCCAGCAGACATTGTCATCACAGTCATTGGTGTATCACTCAGTATGTTCCCGTCTTTTTATCTATTGGACTACATTTTGTGCAAAAGTGGTACAGTTGAAGTGTGTGTGTACACACACAAAAACACAAGCTCTATTATGATGAATCCTTTGAAGTCGTTCATACTTTTTCAAGAAAAAAATATCCTTTTTAATTTTCATGAGTTACCCACAGTTTGAACTAATCTTCACATTTTCTGCAGAAATTGCTCACTCAGTCTGTTTACAGTCCTACCTGCATGAATTGGATATACACAATAGTCGTGGCTGTTATTCAACTGTAAAATTAATTCCCAAAAGGTAACAGGTAACAAATTGTCTTTGAAACAATGTTAAGAACTATGCTAAGAGTTCAGTTGGAGTCAATTCGGTCTTTCTCAAGTTATGACTCTTCAAAGTTCTTCGGGGGCCGAGCAGCTGGGTTTTCATTTGCTTTTCTAAAGTAGTTCCAAAGCTCAGTGCTGCAGAGGGCTGTTCTGTCACTAAAACTTGGAATGACCTAAGGAGTCCTACAAAGCCTCACAAGCGGATGAAGAAATGTGGACTAACACAAACACAGTGTTTTCTGTTTGAAGACACCACTTAGAGAACTCGTATATGTAGATATTCATACAAATATACTGAAATCTTCCAGTGAAGATCAAATACCTTTTCAAGAAAAGGTGTATGTCAGTTCCAGTGCAAGTTATGGGTTTCCTGTATGAATTGAAGGATGAAATTTTTTACTTGTTTCATGCAGGAATAGGACTATATGTAAAAATACAACTGTGCCAGCCCGCATCAATGTGCCTTTCCACGGAGCGCTATTTTGATGCACAAAATCAGCAAGAAGATTTAATCATTGTGGCCCAAAATTTCCATTCTGACTGTCAACAACATGAAGAATCTCAGAGCTATCACCCTGAGCAAATTTTCTGGTGGTTAGATAATTCGACAGCACTGTGTTCTCTGCCTTTTCTGAGTCCATCTAATTAAGATTTCATGCATAGCAAACAGAAGTCAAAGGAGATTCATAGTAAGAGAGAAAGAAAATTGTACTTCTGTGTTTACTGTACCTGCAGTAAGACAGTACCCCCTGGGATTGTGAGCTGTAAACAGTACTTAGGGGCATTCTCCCAGGAGAGCAGTTGAACGTCTTCAATAGCACTGTAGGAAATGGAGTTTTCCATGTACCCAGTTGGCTGCAAGAAAACAAAGGAGAGGGGAGAAAAAAAAACGTTTACTTAGTCATCAGAAGTCTCACAATTTCAAAGTAAGAACAGCACTATCAAAATTACTCTTGGTGTTGAAAATACCCGCAAAACATCTAATTGGTAAGCAAAATTCCCATACAGACCATTCAACAGAAAGATCCATCCAGCTGCCTTCACACAACTTGTTCAAGTGTTAAGATGACTTACATGAAAACAAAACCAGGCCAGACCTAGGTGCCCGAAATACAAAAATGTCAAACTACATTTGTTCTGGACCCAAAATCAATGGAACCTTATTTCAAACTGAACTGAACTATGAAGGGGTCTGGTCATGCACATGCTACCAATGTATGAAGATCTCAATCATACACACAAACCAGCAGTGCACTGTATTAAGGTAGTTTTATTCCACACATTCTTGTTCTTCTGCGTGGCTGCAAGGTTGATCAAGCACATCATCAAAATCTAGACTGCGACATTTGCCAGTGCTTCTTGGGCTCCAAAGATTCAGCCCTCAGCTTTTAGACGCAAGCAAAAGCAGAGCAACCAACCTACTCATCTCAGCCTATGCATAAATACTGGTTCCCTGCACAGACTGCTGATGCCCAGTTTAAAGTAAAAGTCACAATTAAAACACAAATAAGTAACTGTGCTTTGCAATTACATGTACAACATAAATTGATAGTAGCAAGGAAATAAACTTAAACATGAAACTCCTTATTAGTATCCCCATAATTCTTAGGCATTACAGAAGTACAATCATCTCTTGAAACAAGCTGAAATACAAACGTATATACACAAGCACACATAAAATTATGTGCTAAACATAAGTAAACACACAGATATAGCTGTGTACCTATCGAGTATACGTACATACACCGTACTTTATGCAAGTCTTCATGTTGTTTAAGTAATTTGAGTATTTAACAGAGGTCCTCAAAGACGTCATTTATTTCACTTTGCTATAGCGTAAGCAAACTGATCTGTATTGCTATGGCAGAGAAAATATTTCCTTACAAAAATGCTGATTAATCCCACCATGTGGATGAACCCTTGGGTTAGCCATGTCTTGCAAGAGAATAGAGCTCATTACGTTTATGAATTATTTTCTCACTGGTTTACATATAACTTAAACTTCTCAAACTTACTCCCACTGTGACAATACATAAGTTATTTTTAACTGACAGCCTTGAAATAAAGGAGGCAAGGGAGAAAACCACATCTATTTCAGGGTCAAACAGGGCCAACTCTTAAAATCACAACACAGGATTCCTGGGGGCGAGTGTGAAATAAGCAAATTGCATTTGGAACGTCGCTACCTCTTATTGGTACAACTTCCTTCCATAAGTTAAGTAGGTGGTGCATCTGGAAATCGTACTTTAAAGTTATACACTTCATACATGTTCATAAGGCCACAAACGTCATCTGCCAAAATGCAATGACAGCCCTGTCATCCACCTTTGCTGCTACAAAAAGTCGGTTGCCTTTTCAGCCAGAAAAACCCAGCAAGCCAGGAAATTGAACTTTAATATATTTTTCAGTAACAATTGTTGGAGCAGTGTTCATTTTGCACTAGCCCTCTCCGAAAACAATTTTCGCTGTCTCTTTAACGAAAACCTTGTTATGCAGGAAGTATGATAAACTTCTGCTTATTCATTTACCCACAATATTGTTCTACACTAGTGACTGGAATCCCAGTGGCTTAACGCTGATACTGTACGTCATGCATTGCCTACTGGAGAGTAATTATCTCGTTCTCACAGGAAGCCAAAGGCCCAAGATCCTTCGGTAATCAGCATTACAACACTCAGGGAAAAATATGAAAACAGCCAGCATAAAATCTGGTATGCTCAGGAGGCAAAGTTATCAAAAACATGCTCTGAAAGACTGGAAAGGGGAGAAATCCAGAACCAGCCGGACGCAAATATAAAATGAAATGAATCAAAGCAATTTAAATTTCTCTCTTAAGAAGGTGCTGACTGCCCTTAATACCCTCCATTAACTTCAAAGAGGATTTGAAGAATTCTCACAGAATCTGTTCCCAAGAGAAGCCTCTAAACCTCCACCTTAAACCGTCCATTTAAACAGCATTAAAGGTAACTGATCCGGTTCAATCACAGCTGTGAAGCCACACACAAGTGATTTCATCTCAGGCATAACTTCTTCTCACAGGAGAGTCCTTTTCGTGAAGCAGAATGGAGGAATACAGAATTCTCCAGCCTGCGAAGGATGGGAAGACTACCTAAACCGTAGCATGATATTACACAGATGGTTAATCTCCCCAAATGAAAGCATTATGCCAATGAGGTACTTTATATAGTACTATATGATCCCACTTCCATACCTTCTGTCCAGCCATGCCTCACACACTGTAGCTTTACTACAGGTGTTTTCTGTCTTACTCAAAAAATGAATAGTCCAAACCTACCTTAATCCCTATAAGCAACATTATAAGCACTGTTTTTCTTTTTATTAAAAACACCATGTTCTAAGACACGAAATATTTTCAGTTCTGAAAGCACCAGCTACAGGCAGCTTCACCTCTGTTTTGCAATCGAAAGAGTCTAAAGCAAAGTGATTTATCGCTGTGCAGAGCTCCCTGAAGTTGTGCTTCTAGATGCTGTCAAACACCAGAGACCACACTGCCACATCAGGGCTGTCCAGAAATGCTCTGAAGAAGCACTGAAACAGAGCTGTCCTCAGACGCGACCTGGTTTCCTGGACCTCACAAGGCTACGGTGCTCCTCACAGAGAGACCACGGCACTAATGAGGTGAAGGTCAGCCCCACACAAAGGTGTCCTTTCCCTAATCCCTGCGCACACACAGATGCGGGGACAGAGCCGTGTTCCTCTGTTGTATTTTCACAAGACCAAGCACAGTTCAGCCGTTTATCAGGAAATGGCCTGAGGTAAAACCACAGCCTGAGTCACTGGTTCCTCTTAAAACACAGGCTATTTTGACATGCAGGTATGCGAACGTCCATCCATCACGGTGAATCATTGTGGTCGATAAATAAGCAGTGCAAGCGGTGCACGTTCTCATGTTCCAGCTGGTCTTGCTTGCACACACCCCCAGTAGCTCCATCCTCACCCCCAGGTCACTCCATGGGAAATTCAAATTAGAATGACATGCAAGACCAGAAGTGTGGATTCAGAGATTTGAAAATGCCTAAAATTGCGCCGATCCTCAGTGGGTCAACCATGAAGCATCTGGCATCAATACTAGACTTAAGCAGCATTCCCACCTCGCCTCTGCCCATACAAATATTTGTCTGGCTGTGGCATCAGGCAGACCAGGGAACCCATCCAGCTTCTGCCACGTTACTTTTTAGCTCATTCAGCCCCATTTCTAACATGAAACAGAAACTGGTATGTTAACATAACTTAGGGGATGGCAGATCATGGGGAAGGGAGTGAACAGTGACTTGAATATTTCAGACTAATCAGTGGTATGAGACAAGTGTAAAGCCACGGTATCTTTGAGCAGCAATACATCAAGATCAGTTGAAAACGCCTTCATTTAAGAAAATAGTAATTCTTATTTTTATAGCTGTCATTTTTGAAAGGAGATTTATATTACTTGGCAAAGTCTGAAATCTATCAAATGAAGCAAGATAATGCACTTTTCTCATTCACTCTACAAAATTAATCCTGACTTTGGAAACTTTGGCCAGAGAATCTACATGTGTCAGCTTACAGATTTACAGTTACAGTTTTAACTTCTGGCTGTTTGCTGTTGAACCTGTTGTGAAAAACTGTAAAAGATTCATAAATGAAATGAAATTTATTACGAGAAACAAAAACCCTAAGTCACAGAAACATTTTTCTCTTCACATTAGCCTTTAGCCTCCTAACGAAACATGCAATTTCTCCACTGGGAAATCAGGTATGTTTTAACCTCAGTGAGAACTGTGTCTTTTTTTCAGTTTCATAAAGATTTATTAATCATACAGCTTTGAAACAACTTTGTACCAGAATAGCCACACACCAAAACCTACTACAAATCAAATCTTAGGAGAATCCAGTGCTCCCAAAACTGGAAGAAAGTGTAGGCTTGTGTAGCGTTTCTGGGAAAAGTCGGCAGCAGCAGACTACTCAATAATGCAAAAATCTGCCCACTTGTTTCCATGGGAAATTCTAAAAGGGAAAGAATAAACATGACGTCCATTGTTAATATGAGGCTTGTATGCACTTACTCATATAATAATGTACTAAATCTTCAGCTGCGTATTTTCCAAAGAAAGCGTCTAGAAAAGATAAATTCCTCAAATAGAGACGGTTATTTGCATTAAAACACATTTAGACTAACAACTCCCACCAACGCAATAACAACAAAGAATGATTTTCCCAATTAAATACTCCAGATGGTGGGGAGAAATGCGGCTATTCCAGACCCTTGCTCTTCCACTGTCAGGTGCGTATGTCCCTCTTGGCTTCTCTTAAGAATAAGCCATGCTGCTGTAGCCCCGGATGAGGAGCATACTGTATTACAGATAAGTTTTCCATACCCAAATAAG
>NW_009649588.1:661946-666430 GCF_000708025.1 Charadrius vociferus
TCGATGGAGGCGGAGACTATTCAGTTGGCACACTGAAGGGTAATGGACTCTGAAACTGCTGAAAACAATGGATGATTTGAAATAAATCTCTGTTAAGAGACATCCATGGCTCCAGAGAACGCCCCTGCAAATGTAGCTATTTCAGATAAGAGCAATTAACATCTTTGTTCATTAAGTATATAACCTATCAGAAGACATTTATCAAGTTAAGCAATTAGTAGTACTACGCCATAATATGCAGCACAGTACAATTTGTCTCACTCTTGATATGGAAGAATTTACTGCCATGCTCACTTGTCAAAATGACTTGAAAGAGTTTAAAGTCAATGTTAATCTGACAGAGATTAACATGATAAGAAAACAGACAGAAAGACTAACAGCGGGGAGACACCCAACTCTGCCCCAAAGCTGCACAAAGGAATTTCTGAGCTCCCTTGGAACAACATTCTCATCTAATCCATCACAATTCCCAGACCTCTGGCCTCTCTGTCATCACCATTCCCTTCCCACTCCTCTTGATAAGTAGGAGGTTTCGTGTGGTGGACCACAAGAAGAGACCTCACTTGCTCCGTGCATCATGAGTAGGACTACATGGGTGAAAAGGGTGCTTAATCCAGGGACCTGTGGGGAAGGGACCTCTCAGTAAGGAGAATCTAAATTATTTCTTTTGGAGCTGCTTTGTTCCCAAGCGTCTCCAAGTTTGGTAGCATGCTTGGTGGGGTTTTGTTTGGTTGGGTTTAGAGCTTTTTGATATATGGCAACAAATTCGGACACAGTGGCCTAACTGTTCAGTGAGGCTCTACCCATCCATGTCAGCTGAAGCCTAGAGTGTACTAGTGCATAATTAATAATAGGAAAAAGGGGTGTGTTTGTGTGTGTGTGTGGTCCTACCGCATTTATTTGTGTGGAGGTGACTGTGTGTATAAACATCCATGTGTGTGTGTATAAATGTACGCACACACCTGTCTTTCTTTATAGCTACACAAAGATAAAAGATAGTAGAAATATATCCCATATTTCTCTACACAAAAATACAGCAGCAACTGTCATATGTTCAGTGCAAAGTAGCTCAACTTCAGTAAGTGACACGATTTAATTAAGAAAGGCCAGATTCTCAGTTGAGCTGATCATCCAAAAAACTTCAGTGGAACTTCACTGATTTACACCAGCTGGGAATCTAACTCAGAAATTCAATAGAAATTCAACCCAACCTATCTTTGCAGCAAAAATGTGCTTAGATCTCTCTTTCTCCTCTGAATATTGAAGACAACTGCGACTGGGGGCTGTTGTATTAATTATCCTTACAAACCCGATAAAAATGTAAGAGATACCAGTAAGAAACAGATTACCCCAAACCGGGCAGGAAAAAACCCTTCTAATCTGCGGTGGGCCTGAAGCATCAGTTCTGTGGAGCTATAGAAAACAGACAGACCAAAACTGTTCATCAGAGAGCTGGCAAGAAAAAGCTGGTCTCAATATTAAGAAATACGAGTTACAAAACCTGCAAAATCAGTGCAGCAAACACCGGCAGAGGAAAGAACTTCAAATTAATTCAGATCTGAACTAAGTTTAAAGCACAGAACAGAAGTTCATTATTAAGAAGGGAAAATAAAGTCGTATTATGGGATATGTACCATGACAGGAGAGTCAAATAAGCAGGAAAAATTTATTAATTAGTTAGGAGATCCTTCTCTTTTACTGTCAAATCCAGCTGAAGGAGCACTTATGAGGGTTCAGTTTATTTTATCAACAGAACTATTTGAATTTCTGGGAGTAAGGTAAGACACGTATCTTTAAGATGCCCATCATCAGGATGTCCCTGTCTAAATAGCCCGTAAGAAATTAAGCCTTTCTCTCTGGCTAACTTAGCACAACAAAGGGAACTCCACTGGGACTCCCAGTAGCGCTGAACACCTAATCCTAATTGGCTGCGGTGCTGCTGTCTAAAAAGCACTCTCTAAGGTCAAGTCTATATACGAAACCTTGCCTCCTGCTTTCAAACCTCTGCTAACAGGGATGAGAATGTGCTGCAAGGCGCACCTACCCCACTGCTGAGCTGGAGGCTGTCCGCAGCTTGTCAGTGAGACGGTGGCCAAAGCCACCAGATCGCTGCCCACGGGCAGGAAGGCTGCTCCCAGGCCAGTCATCAGAGGCTGGAAGGGGAGGGAGCTGTGTTTGATGCAACCTGCCAGACACAGCCGAGACTCACAGATGCTGGCCTGACTCGCCTGCCAGGTGGAGCAGCAATTCTGCAAGCGTGCGCTGCAGCCTTCAACCCCTCCCCATGAACACAGGGAACCTGAACAGAAGAATTACCATCCCCCACTTACCAACCCAGAAGAAGAAAATCTCAGTGAAGGTTGTAGCTGCATCGTGCTCTAGTTCATGCCTTCGGTGACATGAAAAGCCTGAGAGATGTGGGAAAACCGCTCAGACTTCCTGACTCCAACCCGTGTGAATCAGCTCCAAACCCATGCTTCTCCTCATCCAAAACTGCAGAACCAATTCATAAGAAGGACTAATCCTTCGCAGGGTTCATGTTCTCCATCCCTTTGCATTTATCACTGCAGTCCATGACATCCCTCCTGGGGAGGAAATAGTCAATAACCTTAACAAGAGGGTAGGCTGTTTATCCACCTTCCTTGAAATTACTTCAGGAAGGGAGGGAGGGACACCGCAAGCCAAAATACAGCAGGTACACACCTTCTCACAGAAGCAGCAGTAAGTAACAAGAGTAGCAGGGACTTACTGCAGAAGACTATACACACACGTACTTCTTTAAAACAGCTCTTAGAGGAATATTGGAAAATCCCTAACTTTTGCCCAGAACATGAAACATCTAGTGGCTGCTAAAGAGATCTTTGCTAAGTCACCATAGCAACGATGATGTGACAGAAAACAAAACTGCATCCCCAAACCGTTCTTGAGTCAAGGCTGCTCTCTATTTTCAATTTTCTTTTAATAAATCAGCCGCGTTACAAGCCATGAAATGTATCAAATGCTGATAAACCAAAGAGAGGAGGAAGGGTTGGGTGTAAGGATTTCAGACCAAGCCAGACACAATATATGCTAAACTAAAATGCCACCCTTTAATGACTACTTTAACCAGGGGCAGCCCTGAGAGCTGGAAATGAAAGATCATCAGCTGATTTCAAATACAAAGTTGGCACCTGGAAAATAACCAGTCTGTTAAATAACTGGAAACATGGCCAAACTAACATCTACTACAAACAGGAGATCTCTGTTCAGTTGTATTTTTCAGAACTGGTTTAGGTAATGGCAATAGCATGTTTCTACTGCATATTGTCCCTGTGCTTGCAGTGGTTTTTACTTCTGGTTTACAGATCTCCAAAGCTCTGTGGTTCGTTATCTCTAGTAGGTCAACAAAAGGTGAAGAAGGAAGCCGCCTTTGTTATCAGTAGGGTCACATCCGCTGCACAAGGATCTGCACCTCCCATGGAAAATTTTTGGGTTTTACAAACGGAAAAGGCTGAAGACAGCTGCAAGGGAAGCAAGAGATTCACCTCTATCACCTGTGCATGTGAAGTCTAACCTGAAAGGTGATTCAAGTATAAAATACTGAATGTGTAAGAAGTGGAGCTATCCAGGATCCCACGCCCTATTAGAAATGTAGAATTTGACTCATGCACTCCCCAATCCTGAGAGTTCTCACCACCTTCTTAATGCACATCCCAGCTCATTTCTTACTACATTTTATTTACAAGACCTAGAAATTAAATTGTTGCAAAACTAAACATAGCATAAATATGCTAACATATTAAGTTCTTGTTCTTCATTGAAACAAGTGTTCTCCAACACTACTTATCAGGTCCATGCCTTTTACCTGTAGAGCCATGAAACCCTTAGACACTGTAGTAGTCAAATGGTTTCCATTAACAATTTTTTTCATTTTCTTTTTAATGCACTTTTAACCTTGCAGTCCCCAGGATATCACATCCAATCTCAATCTGATGAACAAGTACAGGACAGGGAGTGCAGTAACCCAACTACGCTTCCGAATTCCCAACAGGGAATGCCCTATTCTCATCTTTTTTGGAGTAAAAATGATCAGGTCTCGAGTTCCCAGCAAAATATTAATACAGGTCTCTGCTGTACATTACATAAGAGAAAGGAGATGTAGCAGGGCCTTCAAAAAAGCGATAGATATTCTGTTAAGGATAGTCTCATTAAACTCTTGCTGCTGTTAGGCAAAAAAAACCAGGGACCTCCTGAGGATGAGTCACAGCCACTTGGAATCACCTTTTGCTACAGGAGGAGGTGGGAAAACACGGTTAAAGTGCCAGTGTTTTGTTTCACAAGTCTTACCTTCAACAATAATTTGGATGGCTCTACATAATTCTAAGTGAGACACAGCTCTTGGGTCTGCAGCAGTGATTTCCTCTTGATTTTGTGTCTCTCTCAGCACTGCAGAATGACAGCCTGACACTAACGGAAAGCTTCCTTTTCTTCTCTTCAGCAGGAAG
>NW_009649588.1:666443-676365 GCF_000708025.1 Charadrius vociferus
CCTTCTGCGAAATTGTGCTTGCACACTCCTGGTTCCACCCATAACCTCCTCCACTGTTGGTCTTCCTCATTGTTTAATGACTGACTGACTGTTTGTACTGGAAGGGAGTGTTGCTATTTAAATAGAAGGTAACTGAAATATGTGCCATACCTGCATGGAAGGGAGATGGTGAGGGAATGGAGGAGGAGAGGGCAACTGCAGTGAAGTATCAGAGTAAATATTTGAGAAAAGTGTCAGTTGACTGGTAAATGCATAATGGGGAGGACACAAAGCACCAGTTAGAACCTAAATTACCTTTATAAGCTCCCTTACTATGCAAAAGGATACAATGAAGTATTTAAAATTACACTTTCTCTTTGGTTTAAAAAAAAATAAATGAGTTAAATATTTAGCAAAAATCATAAACGCTTTGTGCTTACAGAGAATGAAGTGTTATGAAACTGGCATACCCAGCTAGCAAACTTTTTTGTTTCAATCCAGCATTTATTAGCCTAGCAAGTTATTTTTCAAGATAGCTAAATAGTGCCTAAAGTGAAGCATGGGCACCTGCTTATGAAAAGTGTCGTTATCATCATCTCAACAGCCACACTTTGAAAAGCAGAACAAAGAGCAACCCTACAATCAGGTGCTGTGAAACTGGCAAACCCTTTTATCTGGGCGGCTCCTGAAAGGCTGGAGAAGAATTCCAAGGAATTGCAATAGTACCCCCAGGGATCTCGATGCACGCGGCTCCGGAGATGTGTTTCCAGAGAAGCCTTGTTTATCAGACGCTAATGCATTACGCACTGCTCTTCTCTCTCACACTGTTTTTTCTTTTTGAAAACTAAACCATTTTAGTCCTCCAATAGTATTTTCTCTTCCAACGGGATGATTCAGCCCTCGACAAGACGCACTTACTTATTTCCTCTGTATCCTCTGATACAGGGCTCACACATGGGCAAAGAAGCAGAGGTATGTGCCTTCCCTGCTATGATTTCAAGAGACCAGGCAGAGGCTCCCACAACACAACACACCAGACCATGCAGATGTGTCTCTAGGTGATGCAATTTTGGAAAAAAACAGCTAGTGATGCACATCTGAAGGTGAGAAGCAACACAAGTGCTTCCCAGGCTGTGGGAAAAAACAGAGAGCTTTCTGGATTTCCTCTGCCTATTTACTTGGCCTCACTTACATTCTCAGACCATAAAGATAGCCACAACTCCCCTGCTTAAAGGGAAAAACTATGTAGTACAACACTTACCAACATAAAGATGGCTTATACAGTATCACTTGAGAGTTATACGTTCAGTGAAAAAACAGCCTCCCAACAAAGCAGCTTTGCATACTAGACTAGGTTGACTCCCCCGCTCCCCACCAGTTTCATATCAAAATCTACTTTAAAATAATTCCAGCCATTTAGGCAAGCTAGACCTTCAGGTTGTGTCAGCACAATTGACTGCAGGTTTCACTCCCACCCTTGGCAATTATGTTTTGGTTTTCAAGCTCAATTACATTGTCACATCAGCTTTCCTGTGCATAATTCTGCAGCAACATCCTTGCCCTCTGTCAAGATTATTTTATTAATTTATTTACTATCTCTAAAGGAAATAGGTCGTTCCTATAAAACCTTAAATATTGCAAACACAGCTTTGTAGACTGAGTTTTCCACTCAGGGGGGAAAGGGCGAAACAAGTGTACCATTTCAGAGCTTTGACCTCAATAACCAAACAGTTATTACTATTAGTCCGACAAATTTCTACCAAGGAAATCTGAATGATCTTCAGTGAACTATTTGCCCAAAATTAAGCTAGCCACAGATTTTCCAACAGAAAGCTATCAGAAAGCAAATATTATCAATGTGCATTAACATTTAATGGTAAATTGAAATCCAAAACTACCATGGACTTAGAAGTGCCACTGAATGTTATGACATGGACTCCAAACATTGATAAAAACATGGGTTGCTTCCCCTCTATGGCATTTTGGTTTTAGCAGAATACAAAAGCTTCCAAATTAGAGGTATGTTTGAACTATATACCTGAACAAACACCATGGGTTTTGCCCACTTCTGCTTGCATCAGCTTTACCCAAGGCAGGAACGGAAAAAAGGATAACCGTTCCTGCCCTCCTCTATGTAATTAAAATCCACAAATACCACCACGTCACTGTGTGACACCGCCGCGGCACAGCACACAATCCTAACCATGACCAAGGAAAAGTCCTGCTCCCTCTAATCCACAAGTCAGGCTCCCTTCAGCCAGGGGCAGCTCTGCCTTACACCCCCCCCATCCCACCACCCCTCACAGCAGAGCATCCGTGACACAACAGGACAGCCCTGACGTACAACCACCCACTCGCATGGAATTCTGCTTGGATTTCTCTTGCACCTTTCAGTTTCTAAACATTTTATTTGACAACTCAACTCTCGCTAAACATGGCTGAACAAAAGGTATATATGAACTTACTGTTAATATCAGCTTTATTCCTTCTAACTGCTTTGGCCACATGTTACTACAGCATTAACAGAATCTCATGGCACTATTATGTTTGGAACTACAGAGAGAAATCTGGCTTATCAGAAAAACAACCACAGCAGAATCAGTAGGAAGGACTGAGCAACAAGAATATAACAGCTTCATTTTCCTACTTACATCTTCCCAGATAACATTTAAAGACAAATGCTTAACACAGAGACTGTTTATCAATCATTTCCCAAGAGACAAAGAAACAGGTTGAATATAAAGCACCTTAAAACAAGGCACAGCATCCACATTAACCTCTGAAAAGGGCCCAAGTGATCAGCAAGCTTCAACTAGATGCGATCAAAGCATTCTAGGGAAGTATTATTATTGAAAAGGAAATATAAAGCTTGCATCATAAAGTAACCTCTGCCTTTTTCTCTAGCCTGCATCCTGCTGAGAAAGACCTTTTTGCTGTTTCTGAAAAATATAATTCAAAAATATGTATCTTTGAATTCCAAATCAATTGTTTGCTTGCAACAAATCACCAGTTCTTACTGGAAATGAATAAAACAGAAACCAAAACCAAATTCAACGCTGTAAACACTGTAGCAGATTATTTCCAAATACTCTCTTTTGCAAGATTTTGGATCACTAAACCCAACTCAGAAGTTCAGAGAACAACCAAGGAATACGCTTCTCTGCTTCAGATTTAAGTTCAGAAGCTTAACCTCAAATCCTGTTCTTTGCAAAATAAAAGTCAGACTCAGATCCAAAGCAGCGATATAAAGTTTCAGTTTGACCCACATCCTAACACCTCCGCAGCCAATCTTAATAATTTTCTGCCAATACCTCTCTCAAAGATCAAAGGCTTTACTGTACATTCAGAGCCATTCCTGTGATGCAAGGATTAGGCATGAAGAAAGAGCATCGTATTTTCAAAGGTGCAACTGCCTATAAGTGTATCTTGTGCATATCAGAGCATCATGAGCTCAGCCACAAATGCCAGTGCCAGACAAAACCACACCTCTGAAATTCTTGTCTCACATTTTCTTTTTTATCTCACCTAAGCACACTGTCTCTACATGCCCAGTTACAAGGAAGATATACCTAGTCATTAGCCCCTCTATTCTTTTTTATTAATAATTTCTTCAATATTTTCAGTTACTTTCCAGTATATTCATTCGGAAGGTTATCACACGGAGCTGGAAACAGTGTTCCAGCCTGCTGCCGTGACCCCTGCAAGAGGCAGCGATGCAGCAGTGATGCCTCAATGGCAGCAGATGTACTGTAGATGTCACCTGATTTTAACAGCGCTTCTTAAAACATGGCCTGCACATGTAATCCTGGCAGTAATCTAGCATTAGGTTAAATATATTGTTGTCAGTCTGGAAGTATTATATCCGACTCTAAATATACAGCTGCAGATGCACGCAAGATTCAACAACATTGCATAGAGAGTACTGTCTTGAGGATGAATACAAGCCTTGGTACTTTCAAGAACAAAGGATGCATCATGAAGCACCAAACCGGTTATTTCAGTGGCCCCACTAGGCTTTACTCATGTGAAGAAAGCAAGACATAACTCCGTCTTTCAGTAACTAAAAGCAGCTTGAGCAAGTCATTAGGAAAACTGTTGGTGCACTTCATTTAGAAGTCCAGATCCCGCAGACACATTTTGAGCAAGCAACCAGTGGTTGCAACAACCTTCATCACATGGGTAAAGAACTGAGATTCAACCCCTAAACTTTTCATCTATTCCCGCACACTTTCATGAACCGAATGAAAAAGCTAGTGAACTGCAAATTACAAGTCAATTCAAAACTCACTGGATGAGGTTTTAAAGACGTCAGACTAGACAATCACAATGTTTCTTCTCAGGCGTTAAAAACTACGGTCCTTGACTAATGCTGTGTCCATTCTGTTTTCCTAGCAGGAAAAAATTATACCAGGACAAAGAAGAATGGCAACTGTATTGTCCTTCCTGAGAACTAAGTACCACAGGCTCTCAACACTGCCACGACAAACACACAGAGCTATTGACAAGGCACGTTATGAGAACTGTCCGTCAGCCTTACCAGACACAAAAGCATAAATAGCCATGTCAGACCATTAAAACATTGCTTGAGCAGAGCTAAAGATGACACTTTTACTGCCAAAAAAACAGTGTTTAAGGCACACACACAAAATCACACATTTCACTAGTCTCTGCAGGATGAATGCTACCCTTGACTTTGCTGGTCCTCTTAATAGCATTCAAACCTGTTTTGAGAATCCTGATGCAGTTCATAGTGGCTGAAGGTCTAGGGGAAAAAAGAAAACCCACAGTGACTGAAGCTTTATGGAATTTTTTTTCCCCTTAATAATCTACATCACACAATTGCTCTCCACAAAACCATATTAAAATGCCTTTGAAATGACAGTTCTACAGGAATCTTGGACACAAGTTATCAGACCATTCCCAGAGATTACTCCAGCCACTACTCAAGTCAGACACTCATGATCAGCAGTTTCTACGCCATTATACTTGAAGTTTGGACTCCTGGAGATCTTAGTCATCTCATGAACTATTGTAATCAATTAATGACATTCATTAATATGCACCTACATTATTTGGAGACAGAAATCAGCAGCTCAACCATCAGCACAGCTTTAAGAAAGCTGAGACTGAACCAGGCTGAGGACAGAGATGACTCAGGTGATGCTCTGTGTGACTAATCAGAGGCTGAGACTTTTGTCTTGAGCTGTAACCAAGTCTAATGCTCTCCACAAAGGGAAGCACCAGAAGTGTGAATTCAGACTACAGACAGAACTCAAGAGGCTAAAAGACATCCCTCTGAGTTATGTAAATATGGAAGTAGAGTAAATCTAGCACTCCATAATGCAGTTGCATGTGGCTAAATAAGAAGTACACACTCCTGAATCTTCCTTTTTCTCCTGAATGCTCAAGGGATATCATTTAAACCGTAAGTGAAACCTGAGAATTTAGTAAGATGACACGAGTCTTCATTTCCCCAATTCCCATGAGCAATCGAATCGAGCCCAGGAAAGTCCAGCCCCCGATGAATCAGATGCTAAGACCCAAAAATCAGGTGGCCTGGTTTCTGTATTGTGTTCCAGTCCTGGCATTGCACTGTGTCGCCAACACCAAGCCCAGCCAGATCACTTCCCAGAAAACAGACATTCATGTGGCAAAAGCTGCACTTCCGATCTAACTTGCCTAGCTGGCCAGGCTCGTGCCCATCCCGCTGAGATCCGGTGCTACCCAGGTACAGATTCTTCTGTGCTCATCTTTTGATCCTAACAGAAAAATCTTTTAGAACATAGAACCTCAAAGTTTTGAGATGAAGTGGGTTTTAGCAGAATTTAAACTGTGGTTTAGAGAATTGCCAAACAGCAGCAGCAGTAGAAGTCATCTCTCACAGTGTTAACAGGAGTCCTGTCCTCTCCCTAGAACCCAGGTTCACTGGAGTGCCCGAGACAAAACTAACTCCATGCTAAAGAAGTCTATACTTTATAAAATTCTTCGAAATACCCTACGAATTATTGCAGGTTTTTCTTACAAGATTTTTGTGTTTCTTTTGTTTTGATTTTTTTAATATTAATTAGTGCTGTATAATACACCTGAGACCCCAAGCTAATGGCAATCACAGCTGAGGACACACAGTCACTCTACTGCTCTCACCAAGATTCTGCAGTTCACAAAATAGGAAACCTTACCAAGTGAACCTGTCAGTTTTTGCAAGTCTCTGAAACAAACATCTGAAACAAAATTTAGAGATGAGTTTAGCACCACCCATCAGGAATGGTAAAAGCAGAGACTGAAAAAAGCGCAAACACCCCAATCAAATAAAAAATTTGCCATTTTCTAGCAACGTACATCTCCAACAAACCAAACAGTGAATGTGCAAATCCAGTGGGACTGATCAGAAATTACGCTTTCTCAGATGTTGGCAAGAATTCATCAAAAACATTCAACAATCCTTCTTCTATCAGAAGAAGGTAATCTAGGACAACTTTCTACAGTCACTGTTCAAATATAAGCCTTAAATTCCTGAACAGGGCAAGAACACTGAAAAACTCAAACCACTGATCTGGCAAACATAATGGCAGGTCTTTTGTACTTTCATTCTACAGCGCTGTGCAGCATAACTCACACATAACTCATATTTACAGAAAACTGAAGAGTAAAACCACCATATGGTGACAAGGAGCAGAATTGGAAATAGTCCCTTGCTAGATGTTTTAATCCTCTTTTGTTAAAACAGTGTGTTTGTATTATGCTAAATAACAAATTATGTGTCTGCAGAATCAGGCTCCCTTTTCAATTATGAGCTAATTATTTCAATACTGCAAAACAGAAAACCCGAGTCATCTTTCCTGCTCCACTCAACTTCTTTATAAATTATTCTCAAAGAGCAAATGAGATTTCTCATTCCAGTTGTATTCCAACGCGATCGAGACTTCTCTTTCCAGCTCAGAACCTGTAATACTCTTTCATTTTAGGGACTATTAGAAATAAGAGGATGCCAATATTTTAACTGGCAGTCAAGCAAGCCTTTGAAGTTTGATGTCTACAGTGTCAAAAGACAAGTAACTACAGAACCTAACTTGTGCAGATGATCAACTGCTTAAAAATCAGCAAGGAAAATTTCAGCAACACCCAGTAAGGATCTGGGCTCTCTGAAGGTATTCCAGTAAATGCTTCCACTTCTAAGCAGAACGTGCCCATACACAAGGGTGCGAGTTTGAGATAGAGACCTTAAATACACATGAGTGGAGTTTAACATCCACTCTCTACATGCTTAAAAAGAATAGGGGGAAAAAAGCACAGCATGCTTTTCAGATTTCACCGTACATTTTTGGACAGTCTTTCTGAATGCTCGCTTCTTAAGCTTGGGTTTGCTGTGCTTGGCAGTCACTTTTGTGTCTTTTGCAACACTGCGCACACACAAATGGCCTGTGGTTTCATGCTTTGCTTCCCATTTAAAACTAACACTTAAACAGTAGCTTTATTTTTGTTAAATAAAAGCTTTTTTTCTGAATTCTGACATCTATTTCTTTTTCAACAGGAGGCAAAAATGATGTTTTACAACTGACACCAATCATTCTTAGGAGTAGTATTTTGTCTTCACCTCTTTGATTCACTAACACTCATTCGTATTATTCCTCAACTTTTGGTGCTGTGTTTCACAAAAGCAATGACAGCAGGTAGCAGCATAACGTTGATTTTTAGACAGTGAGCTCTGATGATACATATATTTTGGTTTTGAGACTCTGAACTGCAAAGAAAAAAGCTTAGGTAAAGAGCAGATAACACAAAAAGAACCATTTTTAGCAAATGCTTATGTTTAGGGGGGGGAAAAAAAAAAATCAGATAATTTCTATATATGGCTGCAATCCATCTCCTCCTGAAGGCACGGTGGACTTTTTTCATCATGCGCTTAACATCAGACAAAACCTGTGTGGCTGACAATCTGGTTCGGGACAAGAGACCCCCGTGTCTCCTTTGGGGTGTTAACAGCAGCTGGCTCGGCGCATTCAGCTTTTGACTTCCTCGGCAAGCTGGGGCACCAGCAAGCCCCTGGCCACCAGGTACCACCGCATGTGACAGCAGAGACAGCATGTGACACGCAGGGGACTCCATCCAGTGCTCAGCCCCAGAGGCAAGTCCTCTCCTCCGGGGAAAAGTCCCCTATGTTTTACACACCCACCAAGTCTCCACATTCCAGTAGTATCAGCTCTTCTGCCAACAAAGCGGCCAAGGGTGGAGGGAGACTTTGTCTTTATTACTCCGTATCAGCGTTGCGATGCGCCACTTCTGAAGACGTTTCTTTGCAGTGACGTGGTCTGCCTTCCCACCGAAGATTATGAAACCACTTTCAACCAAAGAGCTCCCTCCCTCCCTCGCACGGCCTTCCAGGACCAGCGAGCGAAGAGCTGAACCCTGCAGCTAGCACTCCCTAATTGCTTCAGCAGAAGCCGAAAGACGTCAGCAACTGGACTCTTTGCTCCTGATTCCCTGAGAAAGCAGAGAAAAATCTACGGAGAGCAAGCCTCCGATTCCAGGTTTGGTGTTGAAAGCAGCCTGATCTTTGGCCAGCCGTGCAAATAAGATAAAGACTGACCTTGCCTGCAGCAAGCTGTGCTGCCCGACCGGGGCTCAGCAAGGGTTACTCCAGCCAGCGCAATGTCAGGGAACGTACTGAGGCTGCTACTGTAATCTCACAAACATCTGCAGCGAAACACGTCCCAGGGGGAGAGGTAGACCTTTCAAACAACCAAACCTGAAAAATCAGACACGTTTTAATTGCATGACAACAGCGAGGAGCAGATCAGCTGCTAAGTTTGACCAGTGTGTTACTGCATTCCTGGCAGCTTTGCCTCAGCTTCCAGCAATCTAACCTGCCGATTTTAACAGGTTGCTTTGACCTTTAAGGCTCTTGAGGGTTTCTAGGTTTCATACACCTTCCTTTAGGCCATGCCTTAGACCATATCACCAGCTACCTGCCAACTTTCTTGCTTAGCTCATTTTGAAATGTCTCAGGGACAGAATCTGCCTTTTCTCCTCAGAGAGTTACTCTTATTCTTGGCCAAAGGAAACAGAGTATGTCAAATACAAAAAATAAACTACCCAAACCCATTTGCTGTCACATAGAGATAGCTGCTTCATCTTTATTTTGTATAAAATAGTGAAAAAGGCACAGCCCCAAACTTGAAGAATCTGTCAAAATAAAATCATTTCACACATAAGATGCCTTATCGCAAAGTAGCATGCAGCAGCTGAGCTTCATTTGTTTTCTTAAACTGCCTAAATTAACTTGGCAAAAGTAAGGACAGCACCACTCATAACATGGTATCATACAAGCTTACACTATGTGCCATTTTTTACACAGCAACTGTCCAGCCTGCAAGTTCCACATCCTCACAGGCACAACTAACCCTAAACTTCTCGACTAACATTGTCCACTCACCAGGAAAGACAGTGTTTCCTTAAAAAAAAAAAAAAAAAAAATTTACAAGGGCTGCTAGGATCGGCTCTCCATAAGAGAGTGGCAGGCTGTCAGAGCACAGTCTGGGTATTAAATCGCAGATACCAGCACTATCCTGGACGTAGGGCACCCAGCTCATCCCACAAACACACGACACTACTGCTAATATTCCTGTAGACCACTTAAGACATTATGCCAGCAAACAGAACCTCTTGTTTTGACCAAGTAGTCAACAGGCTTGAGTGCAAATGAGTTCAAACAACGTTAATAGTTCATTTAATTCAACAGCAATCAGTCCATAAATTGTACTGGTGCCAGCTTTTGATAAAGCACAGATGACTACATCCTTGGACCACAGAAGATGCACATCCCAACCACCAACATGCGCAGCAGTACTGACTGTGGGTGCTTCACACAGCGAGAGCACGAAGGACCTTCCACTGTGAATTACATACAGTGGTGGAGAAATAAGGGAGAAACATACCCCCCTAG
>NW_009649588.1:676412-679755 GCF_000708025.1 Charadrius vociferus
CTGGGGCTTTGCAAAGTGACAGCTGGCTATCAATGAACAGAAGGAAAGCAACGTCATTCAGCCTCGAAATCTCTTTGTCTATCCCACTTAATTTCTTTGTGCTAAGATCTTGGAACACAGCAAATACAAAGCCACCACATATTTGCTTCTGCAGGAAAGAGACTGGTAATAACCACTATAGCACAACTGCACTTGGCGTGGACTGTCAGTGACGAGCAAAGTCGGAACGAAGGCCAAAGGAAAAATTGGGTCAGGAGTGTTAAAGCACCTCTGACCTTGCATGCTGTCCCCAGTGAGGAAGGGATGGGATGTGTAGTAGTGGGAGACTGTACTGTTGATACTCCAGCTCTGTAGATAAACAGAAAGATTTGATTCTGGAAGCAGATAAACAAACATCTTTCATCAGGACTAAACCAGATACATTTCAGAGCAATGTGCAACTACCACTGATCCCTGTCAGAAAGTCCCCTTTTGATTTCAATTTCAGAAAAAGATCAGCTTACACACTGCAAACAGCGTTGCAGCTAAAAACCACTCTCCACTTAGACAAGCAAAGCCTTGGCTAACCATATGTGGGATTATTTACCTACGTCACACATCTGTATGTCAGTGAAACCACTATTTCTCCGGCCACTTTCTGAAAAAAAGGCGTCAGAAATTAAATGCGACACGACTCTCTCTGCTCCCCTACTATCCTACTGCCAACTCTATAGAAAATGGGCGGTGTCACGGGCATCAAAGGAAATATAAAACCCAACAGAAAACACACACCTAACTTACACGCAACAGCAACCTCCAGAACCACAAACTATCACAAAAATCGAGAGGCTTAGAAGGAAATTACATACGACATTTATTCAGTTAGGAGAAGGAATGCAAGGCAAATCTTCTAGAAAAAGAAGGGCATGCAGTTGCACAGCATGTAGCGCTAGGGTATGTAAGCAGTCAGTAACGGCGGACACTTGTACAAAGAATAAGTGCCACGTAGTCCTCTGGGACTCAGAAGACCTTGCTCCCCCTTGGGGTTCAGTCACTGTCAGGCTGCATATTCACTTGCTTCTCTGTGCCCCAGGTTCCCCGCCTTCTAATATGAAGGAATTTTCTTTGTAAGGCACTTGGAGATCCACAGATGAAAGGCGCTGCAGCAGAACTAGGTCAGACAATGCTGATGTATACAATTATCTCTGCAATTTACGTGGCTGGAAAGTGTAATTAAAACTCTAGATCACTTTTCTCAAAGGTTCAAAATAAGACAGGGTGGGTTTGATTCCAAAATATAAGATACTTTGGTGTCTTATATATTCGCACTTTGGTTTGTACAGTTGCGTAACAACTTTTTAAAGTAAATGCTGCAGTTTAGAAGAAAGCAGAGGACAAATCTAGGGATTAGCTAGCAGCTGCGTCATTTCCTATGACCTATCTATTACTTTACCAAAACCTTAAAAAAAAAAAGCACAACCAACACACCACACACACCGACACAAACTTCCTGTGCTCTAACCACCGAATGAGCAAGCACAGTTACGCTTCAAGAGATCCTCTGAGTAGCTGTACTATTGCACAAGCCGCTGCATACAACACCCAAACCCCAAGCTGTCGGTTTCTTCCAGTGCTACCTCACCGTAAATCTAAAAATATGGTTGCACATACCAGTTAGACTGGGCCAAACGGTTTCTCTTGAGAGACATATGCAAGCTATTGGCTTTAGAGTGGCATGCAGCGATAATGCAACACACACATTTCTTCCTTTCTCTTCTTACGGAACCAAATCCCACAGGTTTCCCTGATTTCCATTACTAGTAGACACAGCACAAAAACTACCACCACAGTTGGCAGCAGCTGGCACCTTTTCAAAGAGCATCTGCGGAGAAGCCCAGACGTGACTGGCACGGGATCTCTTAGAGGTGGTCTCGCCACAAGGGCAGAGCACTGCAAGGAAACATTTTTCCCAGCCCTCTGCCCTCACTACACGCAGATGACCTCACTCGGCGCGGCCGCCTGCGGAGCACCTCCACCAGCAGTAATTCCAGCCATAAGAGCATACCAGCCACTCGTAACCAAAATTATCAGGCTCCATCTCCAACGCGGCAGCCAACACCGCCTTTGAAGTGGAAACTGAAGCCCAGGGCTTTTTCACCATGAGGAGGGTGCACACAAACAGAGGCAGCCTTAGTTTCCTGGAAGAGGGGACAGGAGTGAGGGAAGAAAAGCGTGGCTGCGGATGCTGATGTTTGATCCCGCTCAGCGTGCCATCTCCTCTACCCGCACACCTTCGCACAGAGGGAGCTGGTGTGTTTACAAAGGGCTCTGGTTGCTTATGCTGGAGGTGTGACGGGGACTGGAGGCTTCTGATCAGAAGGTGACCAAGAAAGGTAGATGCTCACAGAGGCAACTGTTACTTCACCCATACTTCTGGAGAAGAGAAGGTCCCCACATCTCTTCCTCCCCCCAGCTTCACAAATTGCTGAAGTACAAGGCACAACAAATGGAGCAGAGACTGATGTTACTAACTTTCTTTTTTTAAAGCTCATCTTAGCACTGGCAGCGCAGTACAAACTATGTTTCTAGACAACAACGTAAACCCCAAAGAAAGTAAGTAAATCTCAGTGAATCCTCCCAGAAGTTATTAATTTCAGTGGGCTGAATTTACTCAGGGGGGAAGCAAACTGTGAAGCAACATTCACCCAGGTCTCCTTTTCTTGTCTGTTATACAGGTAAAACCATAGGTAAGGACATTTTACAGGCTAGCAATATGGGGAAAATATAGGAAAATGGACGCAGATAATTGCATCATCTTTCCTACTACCCAAAGGGTTAACGCTAGTCTGGATGATCTCCAATTGCATCAAGATGATATACTCCAAATGAAAAGGCTATGTAGAAGTCTCTGTTGGAGCCCTAAATGTTAAGGGTTTTTTTCTTCCTCTATCTCAAATATGTCAGCTGTTACTGGAATTTATTGGTTAAATGGCAGCAGAAGACCATTTAAGTAAAAAGCAGCAACATAACCACAAGGGAATTTACTTTATGATTTGCAACGAGGTGCAAATCCTGCCAACCACTTTAAAGAATCAGAGCAAACCTAATTTCCCCTCAGTGGAAGGACAGAGGGTATATAAATCCAGAACAAACAGAAAAAGGTCTGTCTCACTTCTGATCCACATGAACTTTCCTGGTAGCAACTCTGATGAGTTATGGCATCATCCTTGCTTTTTTGACAGGAAAACTAAGGCACAAACCAGTTGTCTCTTCTTACACAACAAATGAATAAGAAGGCTAAAAGGATGCCTTGCCCACAGGTGCCCAAGATGCTTCAAGAACTTTTCCCGAAACTCCCCCCCCC
>NW_009649588.1:679777-728973 GCF_000708025.1 Charadrius vociferus
GATGTCTAGTGCCATTTGGGACACTGCAGGATCCAGGGGCCTCTGGTCTACCGCAGGTTGTCACATCTGCCAGCCTGCATATGTCCTAGATATCTTTAAGTATATAAATGGCCTCTGGCTCTTACATACAGGTAACTGAATCACATCTTTTGTAACTACCGTTCCATAAAAAGTTGTATAACTGTGTAAGACTTCACTCCCTCTTCTCCCTGTTACACCACCATTAAACTCTAAAGAACATTAAACTAAAATGAAGGTGACAGAACAAGGCTTTCCTCAAGGGCTAGCACTGGGGAAATGAAAAATAACCTGTTGGAGATGCAGTTGTACACACCAGTTGCACAAACCACCATTGAAATCCTCCTTTTGTACATTTGGCATCTGTCAGAGAACAAAACAGGGAAAATATAAAGCAGAGTCCTCAAAGAACGGAGCACTCTCCCAACACTGTTTATGGCCTGCCTCTTGTTAAAATGTTTATTTGTATTGATATATTTAGATGGGTTTTAAATGCAAATGCTCCTTTCCTCATGCCGATCTTTCATGGAGTCCACTGGCTACATCTGTTAGTATTTATACGAGAAACAACAGAAAATTTGCAGCTCTTGCAAACATGGGTAACCAACACATTATCATGTGTGTGACTGTGGTACACTTATACATTCCTCGTGGAGGAGATGAAAAGGCACCAGGCTGCAATCCGAAAGCACTACGCAAGACCAGCTGCTCCGAAGAGCTCGAACATCAAGAAGTCTGCGCTGTCCCATGGGAGCTCAGCAGCTTCCCTCTGTGTGCTGGAGCCTGCGGTGCAGCCCACTGTGGCTTCATCCCAGCAGGCAATGAAGGTGGTACTATGCTTCGTCGGCAGCCAAAGGAGTGCTCTCGCTTAACGTCTCCTCCTGACTCGGGCAGGACAAGGCAATGGACACATTGACCTGATACTGTTTACGGCAGTGACTGGCTGACCCGAACAGAGGCACAGCATCAGTACACTGTCTGGGAAGTTTGCAGAAACAGTACGGTCACACCCTGATTAATTACCTAAGAAAGCTACCTGATGTCATAAACATTGATTTTAATTCAAGGAAAAGGATACATCAAAAAGGGCTTCTTGCATTCATGCAAATCCTCACAGCAGAGCCTACACCCGGGGCTCCTGTCTCTGCTAGACCTTTTACTTCTGTGCCAGAAAGACAAGCCTGAAAAGCAAAACTACAAAACTGGGAAGGACCAACACCTGGGCCTACAGCTACAGTCAGGAACCAACTCGGACCATCCTCATGCACATCTGAACTAGCAGATTCAGTGATGCACACCCCAAGGATGGGGCGCTTCCCCACTATCCAATTCTGATCTACAAAGATCGGCCACCAATAGGCTATCCCAGAGAAATTTTTTTTTCTCTGAGAAAGGAGAGGAGTTTAAAAAAAACCAAAAACAAAAAAACCCACAAAAAACAGAGAGCAGAGACCTGTCCTCCTCCACCTGTGGCCAGGAAGGCAGAGGTGGGCCCACAAGCAGAACTGAAAGGCGGACCTCCCATGCCAGGGCTGGTTGCCGAGGAACACAGGAATCATTCATAAATGCGCTGTTCCAACAAAGGGCCTCAAAAGTGCGGTCACTGTGTATTTACACAGTTGCTTTATCTACCGTAGCTAACACGGTGTGTTTCCTTCGGTTTTTAAAAGTACAAAGTACCCACAGGCAGGAGCACCACAGCGAAGATAAATTAAATAAATAAATAGACACCTAAAGAAAGACTTGCCAAGAAGGAGTCTTCACCGCCTCACCTATGGAAACAGGCACCGCAGCCTGCACGGAGCAGAGGTCCACAGGTCAATGGTCAAATCCCACTGATCGTCCTAAGAAATGAGCCCTTTCCCCAGAAAAGATTCAGGCCTGAAACACGAGTGATACACTTTTACATCCAGCTCTACATTTCTGGGATGCATGCATTATGAATCGCTGTCGTCCTAAGAGGTCAGCATCCAGAGGAGAGAAATCATCTGAAGGTCAGCGCTGCCCGTAAGTAAACAAAGGAAGAGGGACCCACACCGGGAGGCAGAGACACCTACCAGGAGGGTTCCCACTTGCACACAGCTGCTGCATCTAACAAAAATCGATTGCTGAGTGATTGGAAATGGCTGCGTGCCGGGTCTGAGGGCTAGCCGGTAAATGCACAGCACGGATCTTGCTTCCTGTCCAACTCGTTGTAAAAGTTGTCGATTGGAGATTATTTTTGTTGTTGTCCTTGCTGTCAGCCTCTAGCAAAATGTTAACTAAGTTTTCTGTGTGAAAGATAAACGAGTTCAAATTCCATGTGTCAAAAATCCCAGTAAGAATGGCAAGGTGTTGATGAAGAACAATCAAATGAACAACAGCTGTGACAGACAGACTAGACATCTCAGGACATCAGATTTCTAGGCCTGCAATTAACCACAACCTCATCACAACTCCTAAACTAACTTTGGTCAGAAAAAAATACCATTAGCCTGTAAAGAAGAAGAGGTGGATAAAAGGGAAGTAGAGCATGTATGCATATGAAGAATAAAGAAAATACCTCAGGGTAAACAGCTAGTTAAATTGATTACCTTGTTCATTCAGTCTTCTAAAACAAAGATTAAAAACTCAAACAGAAAGCAGAAAGACTCATTTGTATTTAAGGCACAGAGCCGCGTTCCACTCCCTGATCTATCAAATACTTGACGTACGACCAAGTTTCTTGCAATCAAACATTTTTTGAATTTCCCATTAATTCTTGGTGACTAGACATTCCACGCTCATGACAGCCAACAGGACCTAGCCATCTAGGATACAGGCTCCTGAAATCCCCATCACAATCAGGCTTGGAAGAAGATATGTAGCTCCTCTGAAAAATGACTCATGAGTATCTTAACCCTGTCACCCAAAACTGGAGTCATCCAACCAGCCAGTTGCTTTCAGAGCTTATCTTCTGGCGTATCAGTTTCCCCTCAATTAAACCAGGCTATTAAAACTTAACTGTAAAAGGAGCTATCCATTAAAGTTTTGTCACATCCTTGGATGAAAATGCCCAAAACAGATGTGAAGAGTTACAAGATTTGCACTCACAACTGAACCAAAAACGAACGTAAACAATTATGGTACATTTGCACACAGCATGGGAGATTCCCCCTCCTCCCATCTCCCTTCATGCTCCAGTGCTCCCTTTTCAGAGGATGGCAGCTGTTAGCAAAACAATGAAGGAAGCGAGAGTACAAGACTATTTACACCAAGAATATAAGACAAGATCTCTGCAAGCAATTTTCTCTCCTACTTACACAGGCCAAGTACTCATGCATGCAAAAATATAGATATACACACACATGCGCACTGCACAAAGGATTCTGGAAGAAGATCTTCAGCACAATTTACATTCTTACAATCATAAAATCACAGATCACTCAGCCAAATATTATTAGAAATCACTAGATGTTGAAGTTTATTTGCAATTACTATTTATACACTAAACATTAAATGATGATAGTCTCCACTCAACTCCTCTATTGGTAATGCATGTCATAATAAAGGCCACATGCTCCAGGTGCGTGTGAAACAGTGGGTAATTCTTCCCAAATTTATGTCTAATGTATTTCATCCAGAGTCAATGTTCGGAACTGGACAAAAACTAGTGGAAATGGTATAAATACAGACATTCTTTTGAATCAGAAGTGTACTTTACAAAGTGTAATTTGCAAAAATCACCACTGACAGTTATGCGAAAATAAAATATTAAATAGAACCAATTTTGTAAAAAGCACCTCATGATAACTTGTACTTCAAAGGAATGAATTCAGTAAGTTCCCAACTATCATAAAAGTACTTTTTTCTCCCACGGCGAATGTACTTTACCATCACATTTTCTGGAAAACATGCTTACTTCTAAAACGCCGACATTTTCTTTTAATGACCGACAAAAATTTCAATCACCAAATTTCCTGACCAACTTGAGCAAATGTCATCTTTGGTAACCACAGAGAACACCATGCCTTTCTGTTCATAGAATCATGCCCTTTCATCTTCTCTACTCTTTGCTTGGTTCTTTGCAGATTGCTCACATTAGTATTAGCTGGAGTCAAACATAATCCATATGCAAAAAAGTGTAACTCCTTGTTCATGTGCAATCTCTGTGCAAATCCAAGAACCTTCCCTAAACATAGGCAGACCCACAGTGCAATGGCTGAATTCATCTTCATCTCCATCTGCCCTGAACTGGTTAATGGCGTGTGACATGAAGAAAGCAGAGCAGGAGAAAGGGACTGGATGGAAAGCGATGCAGAGTGGTATTCTGAATGCAGCTGATGGAGGAGTTTAATAGTCCCAGTACATGAGTTTGCTGGGAGATCTATTACGCAGGTTGTGACCTTCATCAGCCCAGACTTTTATCAAAAGCCATTTTATGAGAATGTCAGAATGCCACACCACATTGCAGCATTCTCATCAAGTCCGTTCTCTTTGCCTCTCTCACCCTCTTCAAAACTGGAAACTTCATACAGTGCTGAAAAGACTGTGAATGCATCTAAAGTCCAGCAGATACTGGAACACAGAAAACTAACTTTCTGCTCATATTTCAAGGGAAAGCTTCCCCAGAGTCCCAGAAGATGAAGCAGACGTGTTAGTGTGTCAAAAAAGCCTAAAAAGTTTGTTCACATGCCTAGATAGGGTCAAAGACACAGTAAAATACTCCCTTGCCCAAGCATATCTTTACTGGTTCGCTTAGGCCATGGGTGGTCCTTCAGAAGCCGATTTGTCTATCTGCAGTAATTAACAACTCTTCTGTGCTCCTTTGGTTTTCCACTCATCAGAGAGCCCTACCCAGCAAGGCAGCAGTTCCTGGCAGCCAATGCTGGCACTGAAAGCAAAAAATACAGATGCCAATTTCTCAGCTCAGTGAAAGACAGTGAGTAAAGCCAGAAAAATTGAGCTGTCTTTCTCTGAAGGTTCCCGTGTGAGGTCTCTTCCCACCACAGGTCTACTGCCACCAAGCAAACCATTTCAACTTAGCAGAGCACTTTTAGAAAATAAGTAAAATCCCTTCTCCATGGAGCAAACTTTACAACTTTGCCTCATCATGGACACAGGACTAGGGAGAGACCCAGAACACATTCTCTTTTCACACGACTGCAGATATTTATACTGGCCGATGAAGAATATGGGTCAGTTTCAGGTCCAAACTCCATACTTATCTGCAGATCCTTCCCAACTGGCTCAGAGCAACCAGTTGGGGAAAAGCACCAGGAAGAATCTCCCTTCTCAACATGCTTTTATTGGCCAACCATTTACCTATTTATGGTAAAAACTTCCAAACCCTTGTGTGGTAGATGGCACCAGGCTTGGAAAAGCAATACAGCATCCATGTCAGCAAGTCAGTGAGCTCAAATATGATATTATTTGTGTCAGACTTGCATATTAGCAAAACTTTGCTGGTCTCGGTGTAGGTAATCTCAGTAGAGTTTGCAACAACGAGCAATTAGTTTCCAAACAATGAATGGTGGAAAGCATCTCCTGCCAATGAAGTTAGTTCTGTAACAGTTACCACCACTCCAGAAACTGGAAGTACATTCCTCTTTTTCAAAAGAAATAGAGCTAGTTAGCAGTGTCTGGCAATATCCTTGTTAAAAAAAAATCTGAAATTGTAAAACCTAGTACAACAGGCCAGCTGGTTTTGAGCATTGTGTAGGGTATTTTAGGATCAGTCGACAACTGGCACTATGATTTGTAGCTACAGAGGCCAACAGAATCTGCTTTTCTCCTCTGCAGTATATACAGCTTCACATGAGCTCAGAGAGATGTTCCCTGGGATACAAGGTCATCAACCCACCTTTACATTTTACTTTCATAACTCAAGGCTTGACAAAACAGCAACCCTGAATGCTGATCTGACATCAACAAGTTAATCCTCTCTAATTGCAGTGTTGCCTCCAAAATTTAATATATTACCTGACAAAGAGAAAAAAAAAAAACCCTCTCACACGCACACGGATTGCACCACACCTTTCCCAGCAGTATGGTGCTGGGAGGAGACATGCATTTTAATGTACCTGGTGTTTCAGCATGCAAGTGAAGAGTCATGCCTTTCTGGAGCAGACTGGTAGGTGGCTTGCCAGTTCCACATCTTACAGTCTTATCTGGCTCCCAATGGCAAAAGCCCCGGCTTCAGTTTTCAGTCATTTCTGGTTAGACTTGTTCTTTTTTTACTTTTTTTTTTTTTTTAAAAGGGAGAATTCAAGCAAAGTTTTAGTTCTAAAAATTCCCAATAATAAAACTGTAGTTATCACATAAGTCTAGTTAATCTATAATCTTTACAGGAACAGTGTGGCAAGAACATATACCTATAGTGAAGTTCATAAGGCTGGATTTGTCCTAACGCAGCCAGAACTGGATCAATGTTAGGTAGCCAAAGCCCTACCCCTGCCAAAAAGCTTAGCACCAAAATTCCCTGGGCTGATCAAACAGGTTTGATTTTTAAAGATAATTTGGTGCTTGGGAAATGAACGTGAGAGAGTCACTTCTATAGCTTACATGAGCCAGCACAACATAAAATAAACCTCTGGCTGAGAAGCCAACCTTGAACTTCTTTATTTACCCTACAGTCAGTGAAAATGGACTATTTCTCTCGGGCAGAGTCGTGATCTAACCCTTTCCCTCCTCCTGCATCCCATTTCTGCTTTACCATTGACCTCTCAACTGCACCAGTTCAACCATTTGCAGGCCTGGAAGGTAAATGGGATCAGGGAACTGATCCAGGCCAAAAATAATCCCCCCCTCCTTTTTTCCAGTGCTGATGAATTTCTTGACCTCACTCACCAGGCTGCCTGTAAACAGCTGGACCACCCAAGCAAAGGATGGCGTGGGGGCGGGAATGACCGGCCAGGAGGCCCGAGGAGCTTCAGCCAGCACTTACACAGAGGCAGCTTCTCAGCTGACAGCTTTTGTCACTGCAGCGATGGCCTTTTCCACCAGCTGAGAAACACCTCCTTCCTATCACGGTACCCTCCACTAGAGATGAGGAGATCCCCTAGATTCACACATTTCCTTCTCCAACATTTGATTCTGCTTTGCTTTTAAACTCAATCTCATTTCTTTGCACAGATTTATACTATAGATCATCTCTTTCTATTTATAGTCTAGTATTTTTTTATAAAGCACTTGATTTTCAAGCCTTTGATTTGGCTTCACAAGACATACTCAACTGGTGAGCCAAGAAAGGGCTGTGAGCTGCAGCATCCATCCTTGCACCGTGTTAAGAATGAGCAGGGGTATTCTCCCCTGAGCACAGATTTGGAGAAGACTGAACAACAGTCAAATACATAGACACTGGATTTCTACATGTGCAGAACCAGATATTCAAAACTGCCGAGCAGCTACCAACTCCCGATGGCAACAGTGCTAGTGGCAGCACTGCAGACCCTTCTGAAATGGCAGCCACCTACTTCAGATAGATGCATGCACTGGTTTCCACTAATTGCTCAGCAACTTTAATAAGATGCAAATTAAAACAAATACTTTGGGCAACATTTATTACAACTAGCTTCATATTTTACAGCTTCCATTGAAAGCTGGTTGAAAGTTAACTAAAATTTTTCACCGCTTACCCAAACTGAACAATCTGATGCAGTGAGGTCAACAAATAATTTCAGCTCTACATTCACACTACTCAAAATATTGAATAACTCCCCAATCCCACAGTATTTTGTCTTCTTTAAAGCATCTCAAGTCAAAGACTGTGAAGCAATGCAAACACAACAAGCTCAGCTACATGCAGAGGCAGAGACAGGAATTAGCATCAGGGTATCCCACACCATTCAGCACTGGGAGCCCGCTACTTACCACAGCCGTGAAGAACTTTTGCTTAGGTAAATGATGAAAAGCAAGCCAAAGCCAAAACCAGAGCACAGAGTCCATACACAACGTGGAAAAGCAGTTGTTTTCCTCTGCAGTCAGCCCTTGCTGTGAAAGAATTTCAATCAGCAATGACCTATTTCAGTGTTTTATCCTTTCCAAGCCCAACAACAGCTGAGAACACAGGACCTGTGCTACCCACGTGATAAAGATGGTTAAACTGTCTATCCAAGTACCACTGGGTCAGTCGACACAGTTTAAACCTCGAGTAGTGTGGTGAGACAGAAGAGCCTGCTTTAAACTGCTGTTGGAGCACGTTATTGCAAAAGCAAAAATTCCTGAGGAGTCTAAGCCCGTATCTGCCCACTTTTTAGACTCTGCGCTGCTCTGGCTCCCACCAGTCGGGTACCTGTGTACAAAACAGACACACTGCCTGGTATTTCATAAAGACCATTTAGACGCTGTTTCAAGTGTAGCAAAGGAAACTGCACTCCTTATGCTGCCGATGCTTATCTCTGTCCAAACCAAAAACACAGCGTAAGATTTAACTGTTGTTGAAAAGCACATTTTAGCATCCAAACAGGAACCTGGAATAGTTTTAAAACACACGTGCTACTTCGAATTATTTCAACAGAGAGCAGTTCTCAACCTCCAGCAGCACAAGTAATATCTTCCTAAAAAGTTGAGTGTTCTCACAGATACATATACATGCTCCTCTATTCAGAACCACACACAGCCAACTTTAAAAAGTGCAAAAGCAAAGCACATCCAGCAATTGTTTCCATTCAAAATGCCTTTTGTAAGCCAAACTGGGGGGGGGCAGTGCACATGGAGGAGATGGGGTTTCCAAATAAGGGTATTGAACTAGAGGCCAAATTTGACTAACATTGAGCATTCTGTAGCATTCTTCATCAGCATCTCCAAAGGGCTCCACTCTACTGAAAAACTGGGCATTTGCATAAGAGACTAACTTCAAATTTTGGCCAAGGAGATTACCAGCTTTAGGCATGCTGGAACCATGAGCTAGGAGACTTCATCTGCCATCCTGTATTAGCACATCAAGGAACATTCGGCTTCAAAAGTCTCTGCACTTGTGTATTTGTATAAAAGTCTGCATTATTTAATAGAGAACCCTGAATGCATATACGCAACTGTTGCCTGCTGACCTACAATGAACTTGTAGACACGTTGATTTTATCTGTTTAACAGATTAGGTTTGCACTGACAGATGGACAATGCTACTGTTAAATTAATTAAAAATGAATACCATTAATGTTGGATGAGCATGAAACAAATTACCTTTGAGGTAAGACACTTCTAAATAGGTGGAAAAGGAAAGCAGTTAATGAGGTTTGAAGATAATAGCTCCCAGTACCTTTAAAGATATTTACTTCCATTTTTTCCTTTTTCTTCTGTTTTTCCTTTGGCAATGCTTTTACTAGCGTATATTCCTGTTTTAACTATTTTATTTGTGTTAGCTAACTGCTAGTGTACTTAGTCAAATTTACAGAATGTAACAGCAAGCCAAATCATTTCAAAGGTCTCTTTCATGGAATATAATGTACTGGTCAAGATTTAGAGAACTATTAAAAATACATCCAATCACTCAATTTTCTACCATTAGCTTTCTGTTAGCAAAAAAATCAAATTAGTATCTCCTTCAGTTTCTCCTAACTGGCATTCTTACAAAGCCCATAGATCACTTCAGTTCTCATTCCCATTCTCCTTACATTTCTGAGGCAGAAGATTTAGGCTTCTGGGTAACATGCAGCTGGTAAATTTTTCTGACATTACTACCCACACAATTTTGTGAAGGCGCCCATTGAACCATTGTTTGCAAGCAAGTCTTCAAAATTACTAACCAGGGTAAAAATTCTGTAGTGCCAAGAAGTCAAGCTGAGCTACTCATTTCTTAGTATCCACAATTCAATTAGCTGCAAATACCACACCAGCAGCAAATCAGTGTTTCAATTTCTGCTGGCACATACCTCTATAAACTCATTTTAGTGTTTGGATTTAAAACAAGTAACCTCTCCACTGCATAAATCAGACACTGATACTTAGCAGTATTTTTCCAAAAGAAAGATAAATGGGGGGAGGGGGAGATCAGCAGTATTTTAAGAGCTGGTATTTTAAATCTGAACTATAAGATCAATTGCCACTGCAATTATCACGTTTGCATTTTCATATCAAACAATGGAAGATTAAATACATGGTAACAGAAGAAAACTGTATCTCCACAGTGCTACCCAAATATCAGAAACCTGATATACACTGCAAGCCTACAATGTAAAGAATAAAACTTCCCAGTGGTCATGCTGGGCAAATCAACCCAAAGAAATGAGCACCCAAGTTATTAAAAAGATGTTCTTCTTGACTTCAGTGGCAGCACTTAGATGCATAAACTTCAGTCATACATACAAAGGGCTGTCAGAGGGCACAATTTGCACTCATTTTAGTGTTTATGATGATCAAGATAAACCGGCAATGGATGCAGAGTTCTGTGTATTTTGGCCCCAGCTGTAAAATTAGCTCAAATGTAATGTTTTGAGTTCAAAGTGGTAAAAGACCTTGTAGCCCACAAGCTGCAAGGGTAGGTTACTGGAAGGCAGAGAATAACAAGCAGAATACAGATAACAGCATGGAGTGGAGCAGTTTTGATAGCTCAATCCTCATAAGACTTTATGTCTCAGGACGTTCAATGAAATTTAAAGGAACTTTTGCAATCAATTTCAATGGCAGATATACAAGTGACAGACTGCCATGTTCTGGCATCACCTAAATATCTACAACACAACCAGCTTTTCATAGGTCCGTGTATGATTCCGGTCTTTTGTGTTTCTGCTCAAAATAGCTCAATTTCAGCATGTTACTCAGCACAGAATTTAATTAAATAAATTTTAAATTACTGACAGGCTTTTTTAACTGTCTTTTCAGGCAACTATTTTGTCCTAAGGTTGTATAAAACCCTTCTTTTACGTTTCTTCTGTGAGGACAGGGAAGGAGATGAAAAGAGAGAGCTCTCATATCAGCTCAGTTTCTAGTATCGTTTACTAACTACCGCTTTTTGTTCGTTTTCTTTGGCTTACACTGCTGCATCCCCACCTTCTATACACAGTCCCAGAGCACAGCAGCTCTTGGCCCAACTGTTCACCCATGCGGTCCAAGGCAAAACATTGGTACTCTCTCCATGGGACAAATTCCACTGGTAACACTGGACAGGGATGGCATCTAAACCACTTATCACGTAGGCGCTTCCTCTGGCCTCCTCAGCTGCTGAACTAACTATGAACTTTGCTGTGTTTGACTTGTGCCACACTGGAAAAGTACGAGAGAAGCTGTTAAACAATCACCATAGACATCAAAGAGCCGTCCAGCATCTCTACTGAACACAGATTAACAAAGCCTGTTTGCACTCCAGTTGTCACAACAGAATTTAGACTAGTGACTTGGTTTCAAAGGTGAACTTGAACAACAGATATGAGCAGGTGAAAGGCGTCACGATGAGGTCACCACCCTATTTCACCACAGAGCAGCCCTACATACATAGCAATACCGCTCATGTCCTTCGGTCACATCTGGACTGAGTCTTGCATCCAAGAAGCAGTGATATTTGACCCTCCATCACTAGTTTGTTCTTTGGCCTCTGATCTAAGTCCTCCAACAAGAATATTGATAGTTGCTGTGGAACTACAGCTATCTGACATTTTGTTTGAATTTTTAGATGGCACAAATACTTGGGGACAGATTCACAAAGGGACACATAATGCACACAGCACCAGTCCAGGACTTGGTTGCCTGGTCATAACACAGTCACCTGTCACCAGAAGGTGTCTGTGTGCAGAAGAGGCATTCCTAGAGAGAAAACCTGCATCAGATGTGACCTGAGGTGCACAGATGCAAGAACACTGGTAATTTTCCTGTGAAATCAGTTAATTCACTTACACCCTTGATGCTTTAACTTCTTCTGGGTAGTTACAAGGAGAAAGCATAAATAAAAAGAAAAAAAAATCCAAAAGCTGCAATTCAGTTGTCAAAAATAACAACCAACTGTGCCGGATCCTGAGATGCACTAGAAGCCAGACAGGCAGTATCAATGCCAGTAGAGATCAATACTCCCACAAAATAGTGTTATGCTATGCCTAGAAAGCAGAGGGAGCAGTAATAGATATCTAACACAAAACCACCCAACTCTCTTCAAGAATAGCTGTGAGAGTAGTAGCAATGATTGTACCATACGTACAAGTAATTACTGTCAGGACTCCATCTGGATCAAAAGTTTGGCGACTGTTTCACTAGCAGAAGAATCTCCAAGTTAAAAACTGAATTTTGAGTTATGAGCCAGTACCTCCCTGTAATTCTCCTTTTTCCTTCTTGTAGAACCACAGAACTTATCTCAGGATTTTTTTTGTTTGTTTGTTTCTTGTTCTTATCCTGCAGGAGAATTTTGATTCACCCACGAAATTTTAATTCAGAGGTACAAGCAATGTTGTTTTCACCGCAAACACTGCCATTTTTCATTTTCAAACTATTCTGTGGCAACTTTTTTATGTTCCCAATAAATATAAACAAAATAAGATAAAAAGAAAAGTAAATAAACATGCAGTCTAGGTTTCCCTCTCTCAGACCCTGATGAACAGAACAGAAGCAAGCCCTGCATGGCCATAAAGACAGGGTTTTCAGGTGAAAACATGGAGATTCAGCTTCAAGCTTTGTTCTGTCCAGTTTCCTGCCTTTTATAAAGTTCTTCTTAGTGCACAAATGAGATCATGCAGGAGGAGCTTATTAACTGTACTTTCTCACTGCTGCTTACCTTGCAATAACTTATCTATGTAGAAACATCCTCAGAGCAGAGACTCGAAACCCAGTCTCCCTCAGTCCACAAGAATACCCTGGCCAAACTAAATACTCTTTTTTAGATGACATCTTTCCCAGCCCCACTGATGAGCTCAAACATCCATCTCGTCTTCTTCCAGCACTGTCCATCAAGGTACCTCTAGTGAAGAGTCTAAGAACAGGGAAACACAGCGATTTCCCCTCTAATACTTTTACAGCCTCCAGCAACTCATGGCTCCTCTGGAGAGGAAGAAACACCACGTAGATCAGTTCCAATACAAAATCCCTTAAACTATATTAAAATATTAAAAAAAAAAAAAGTAGGCAATAAAAATCAAGGTCCAAAAAAAGTAAGCTTTCAGGTTTGAACAGACTTTTACCATACTCCAGTTGTAAGGTCCTTATTCCTCCTTCCGCAGTAAAGCTAGAACTAGAATAACCCCGGCACAACCTGGAAATTGTGTACCGCACAGTGAAAGGAACAGGCCACGCCAAGCGAAAAAGTTTAGACAGCACATGGGAAGTGACCATTTTGCTTTTATATTTCTACTCCCAGAATGGGGCGCTTCTTGTTTGGAGTGGCAGACTTCAAATGAGTTGGTCAATATTGACCAAGAGAAGCTATTTTTAAGACAAATTATTATTAATTGCTGCTGCTTTTTTTTTTAAATTGCTTTTTCCTCCTTGAAATTAACTTAGGAACAACTCACTGCATTATTACATTTCAGGTTAGGACTCTGTTTTAGAAAAAAGGGACAAGCCAAGTTCTATGGAGTAAAAATAAGTAATTCTACAGTTCCACCTGTAAAGACTTTTCTTTACCATATTCGCAAGCTCAAACTGTAACTCAAGTTTCATCTTCACCCCGTAACGCTAGCCAGCCTCTCTGCTCGGCCAGCTCCTTCGCACGGCTCCCAATGTCTCACCCTGCAGTCATTCCCTTCTCCATCCCAGTACTACGACATGAGTGTACTCATTTAAGTGACGACTGCACTGAAGACAAGCCCACTGCAAGAACATCAGATGATTAATACTTTTATAGTCTGTTATTGTGCAAAGAGTTAAAGATTAATACTGGTTTACAGGGAAAGAAACTAAGGTGGAAAAAGAAAAGACTGAAGACTACGTACAGGGTCAGCTGCAAATCAAAAATTCCTGGTGTATCACTCAGCTAAACGCACAAAGTTATTATGAGACATGTGAACATTACTTATGTCCTAAGAGATCAACTGCAAGTGACCAAAAGTAAACACCCGCTCAAAGGTTTCATGTTCAAGCAGAATTAATAACTGATTAACCTAAAATTGATTAATTAGAAAGGTGAACGGAGTCACTGCCTATTTTTGAGGAACCATGACTAATTCTTCTTATGTATTGAGGACTTGATACAACATTGTTTTTCATTATGCATCTCAACAACTCTTCACCCCTCTGGCATTGTTCTTCATTGAAATCATACCCCATTTCTGGTTCATCTAAAATTAAATCAAACAGGATATAATGAACATGTGTGTCTGTTATAGACCCTTCAGTGCCTGAGGAGTATGACCGGGAGTTAAAGGCAATTACCAAGGCCGGAGCTTTTTGGGACTCAATTGCACTCTGTGAGCTCTGCTTGTACAAAAGGCCAATTTAAGAGGAGACCACGCTACTCAGTGAGCGCCAGCCCCAAAAAGTAGTCAGGATTTGGATGGTAGAGGGACAAATCTGGTAGGCGAGGGGGCCCAGGCAATGTTGTTCGTTTGTTTTTCAACTGCCTGCCAAGTTCCCGTGCAGGTCAATATCTGTGAATCACATTCTGAGATGTCAGGTAAAACCTGGTTAGTAATCAATACAATACAGGAATATGGTATGCCTGAAGAGGATTTAGCTGTCTTGTGTTTACTCCTCATACAAAAAAATGCTGTTTTCATTTCACAGGCTGGTTTACTAGCTATAACTGTACCCCACAGTGGTGTGAGTTGGTGTGGCTTTTCCAGTAAAATAGGAATAATCTGGACTATCTTCAGTTCTGATCAGAGAATTACCCAAGAAGTTGAAAGGCTTGGTTATTTATGTGGCACAAACAACCTTATCCAAGGACACGTATTCTTCTAGAAGGAAACAACCAACCTCAGAACACAAGTGGAAAAAAATGCAACGTCAGCATCATATTGTTTCCTGAACTGTTCTATATTAGGTAAGACATTATTTTCATCTAGGATACACCTAAATTGTGTAATTACCACAACACCTCACCTCAAAATGGGAAGATGCCCACCCCAGGCCTATTGCTGTTCCAAGATGAACGGGAAAAAAGGGCAAGCTTATTCTTCCAACAGCACTACCGTCTTCAAGGTTTTTTCATGCCTTACCATAAACATAACACCTGAAACAAACAATGAGCTTTCAGACTAGACCCTGGAAATGAGTGTGAGCAGCTGAAGAAAAACTACATTCGGTGGTGTCAAAAAGCCTAGCAAGAAGGAGAAGCAAGACTGAAATAACAATGAAAATAATACAAGCCACTGTATCAGACTGATCCATTACAAGGAATTAGGGAAAAAAAAAATCTCCCTGTCATCCTTGGCCTGAACTGACCAAGGTATCGCGTACCCGTCCCTGCGCTCTGCATCTGTACAGCCACCAGCCTGGGGCTCACAGACACACCACGATATAGGGAATACAAACAGAAACTGATGAAACAGTCCCATTTACAATACTGCACTGAAGACAAGTGACCCTATCTCAGAAGTGTTTGAAAATCTCAAAGGCTCCAGAGACAACTAACTTAGTTATTTCTGGCACGCAGGTCTGCCTCGCATTAATCTATTGTATGAGTTGAACAACAAAAGCACTACTGTGCTGCCAAACCTGAAAACCATATACTAGAGAAAGCCACAGTTTTAGAAAAATAATTTTGTGGGAAGCTGAGGGATTATGAAACAACTCCAGTTTTGAGATCTTCCCAACAGTCCAAAAAACATTTAATGAGTAAATTAGATTTTTAAATGCCTGTAATATAGATTGCTCAATGTACAGAACATACATAAATGCATTATATATGTAGATCATTTTTGTGAACAAAATCACGTGTCATTTACAAACAAGGAAGAGCAGCCAAAACCAGGCTTTTATTTTAAGAAGTCCTGTCTCCCTGTCATTGCAACTTGTGCTCCAGAAATCCCATTTGCATGGCTTCCATGGTAACTCTGCAGTACTGCTCATTTTTACAAATAATGATCCAGCCACAAAAAGAGCAGTCACTCGAAGCTTATTTCTAAGGCCAGTCTCAAAAGCCATGAAGGAAAAGAAAGGAAGAAAAGAAAACCAAAGTCAAGAACCAGACAACTTTATATTGTTCAGCATCATCAGTGAAAACTGTAAGGTTCAAAACAAAACAAACAAGCTTACAGAGTTGATATCTCTTCCCATGGTCAATACACACAAACACAGCCACCTGCTAAGGTTCTTGGTCACCTGCCATACATCCAAGACAGCAACAGAGTCATCTCACATAAGAGACAGGATCTCATCCCCTCACTGGTCAGATTCAAACCCTACCTTAACTAAGGCTGTAAACCAGCTGATAAAAGTCTGGGGGGTTGGAATGAGCTTTTAAAGATTGGTAGCAACTGGGAGAACTCTGTGCAACCTCCATGACACCTCATTTATGGCATGCAGAAAGGTGAAAAAACCTTTGGCTATAGGTAAACTACAAGGAAAGTTAGGTTTCTGCTGCCTTTTATGTCTCCCCATTTAAAATACGTAACTGTTTTAAATGGCCTCTCGGTTGCATGTTGGGTTCAAACTTCGGTCATTACGCTCAGGTAATGAATCAAATTCCTCAACCATGTTTTTCTTAGCATGTGTTTTTGTGTAATTATTTCTTTTGTAGAGACTACACTACCACAGAGAGCCCTTCTGGCAGTAACGCAAACACTGCTTGCCTCTTTTTTCCAAAGAGGTGTTTCGTCTTTGACAGTTTTCAATGCAGGATCCCCTCAATTAAGAAGTATGCTTTAAAAGCAAGGTCACTTGAATTTACTGAAAACACCCCATTGTTTAATGGCACTAACTTAAGGGAGCAGCATTATTCACTATACTAAATCACGTCCCAGCCTTTTGACTAAGTTTCATGTAGAACTGGATTTATAATTCTTCTGTTAACAAAAACATAGCTGAGACTCCCAAGACACTGCTCCAAAACAGCAACATGTAGTAATTTATGCTCCCCCAACTGTTAGCCTTCAAGTGTTTGCTTAAGAAAAATTCTATAGGATGTTTTAGTTATTATTAACTTGAATTCAGAAAAACAACATTCAAAAAGGAGTCCAACCAGCAGCTTGTGGGGAGAAACACCTGCCAAGGGACTGTCGTCATCTCACAGTGTCCCTGTTAATATTTCTCAGATCTGCCCAGGAGAAAATTCATTTGGCTACCTACCAGCCTGCTGTGGTGCTCGGTGAAGGGCAATACTTTTGGGGCATCTCTGTAATCAAAATACCAAAAATTGGAAAAACACTCCCGAACAACAGTGTTGGTAACCGCTGAAAAGCCTTTACACGCTGAAAGCTTCTGGTCACTATCAAAGAAGGCCAGACTCAAAATGGGATACAATTTAAAAGCTTTGTTAATTAGTAATTTCCTCATCTCTGGAGGTTTTCACGTAGTTTCAAACTGCCTCTTTAAATACTTTTAAAGTATACTTGCCTTACAAAGAATGGTCCTGCGTATTTTGAAAACCTTTGTTCCGTCAGTTGGTCTCCCTAAGATGCTTGGAGTTCGGTGTGGCACACCAGTGACCACTGAGCACACCAGCTGCAGGTGCTGCCTGCTACCCTCGAGCATTTACAGACAGTCAAGGGATTTCAGACCTGTAACCACATGTCTGATGTGCGTACACTGGGGACAAAGAGAATTCAACGTAGAGGTCCAATTAAAAAAAACCTGTAGCATTTAAATCTGTAGGTGACACACACTCAGGACTATCACCAAGACCCTACACAATGGCTACAGAAAGGAGGCCTCACTGTAACCTGCCCTGCCTGATTTAAGTCCCAACTACACGACTGCCCTTCAGACACTAAATGATTAAACCTGCAGAGCATGAATTACTCTCAGCAGCCACTGAATTCAGCTGACAACAAAAGGATTTCAGCAGACTGGTTTAATTAGACGCCTTTACAACAAGCTTTGTACCATTGAAGCCAAGTAAGCTGAATTCCATCCCAAGTCTTTCATCTTGGGTCAGCGGTCTGGCTAAAGTAAACCTGTCCACAGCCCAAGGAATGACTGAAGGGAAGGAGAAGAGACCAAATGTTCTTCAGGTGGAGATACCAAGAAAACACACAGAGATTTTTAATTTTTAAGCTAAATTTACGTTTACACTGTAGGCTATTTCCTTGCATTTCTCCACAGCATCCCCTAACAAGGCACTGAAGGCACTAAGTTTTGATTTACACAGACCCTCCTTTCTTTCTTGTTTTTAATATTGGCAATCTGCACTTGAAAAAAAAAAAAAAACACCCACATGTAGAAGAGAAGAAAGATAAGCAAAAGTGATTAACCACTCCAAAAACATTGTCCTCGATGAGAAACTTGCTTGGGGCAAAATAAGCAAGTCTTCAAAGGCTAGTTGGGCAATGGGTGGAAGTTTCCAAAGCCTGAACCAAGGGGACTGCAAGGCAGTAAAGTAGTTAGATTTCTAGGGTGACAATGCTAGAAAATATCGGATAGTGCAGAAAAGCAACCAATTCTGCCACAAGTTTCTGAACACGTGATTAGCAGAGCTAGTGCTGAACATAAAACGAAGCCACATGAGCAGGACCTGCAGGTCTGTACAACAGCCAGAAAGCAGAGAAGGGAGGGAGGGAAGCGGCAGGCATCACATTTCAGCCCTTAAGCATCTCATCTCTTTGACCCTCTGGTCTGATCCCAAGCTCAAATACAGTTCTGACGTCCAAGGTGTCACCCTATCTCCAATTAATCAAAGGAAAGTCCTGTTTAAGTAGCCCCTTCTCAGGAATCCCATGGCCTGGCTTGGAATTTGATCTCTGTCATAGCTGTCAACAGATCCACTTCGTGCTTCTCCCTTGCTTTTGTTTTTATCCAAGGCAGCTCAATAAGCCTGGAACGAAACACACACGGACAAAGCAAAAGGATACCGGGGCTTTTTAGCAGGAACAAAGCATCATTTTTTGGCTAGGGTGAGCTGTGACTAGCTCATGAAGGTGCTGAGGACAGAACTGCTAAAGGTATGTCAAATGCTCTTAAGTAACCACTTAAGACCATGTATTATTCTTAAAAATGGAGGGAACACAAAGCTTAATTAAACCTGAGAGCCTGGTAGGTATTTATTTTGACTGTATTTCATGAAGCCTAGTGTTTTCTGATTTTGGCTTTTTTAATTGTTTACCAATCCACCAACAAACCTTCCCGCAGTGCCCCATGAGCGTAAAGGATCTGATCTTTAAACAAACCGCCTGGAGAGACCAGTTTGATAAGCAGTGAAGAAATAATTATGCCGTTCAGAAATCAATTTATTCTCAGGCAGAAATGTATTGCAGCAATTACCTTAAACATGGGGTGAAGTCCATGCAAAATCACTGAGCCAGACTTTAACATAACACTTTATTCCAGTAAAGCATGAGAAAGCCGACAGTATCATCATCTTGGTCTCCGAGACTAAGAGTGAAACTGACATATCTTTTTCAGTGACTTTTGATCAAAACATGCCTCGTTGTGTAGAGGGAGGTCTCCACTCCCTGACAGCTATAGTTTTCAGAAAACATCTTTAGGAAATCAATGCCCAGCCTTTTCAACACAGACGTAACCTTTGTCCTGTCATTCATTGCCGTGCATCTTAGATAAACACCATTTCTTTCCTCACAGGATACACCCAGCACACACAAACTGCTAAAACAAAACCTTCACAGCCTGAAGTTATGAGAAATTATTTGAATTTTTTCTGTACCAGAAAAGCAGGAACTCCCCCACTTTTCCCCAAATAATCTTCTACCCAAAATATCTCAGGCTGATCTAAATACGTACACTGTGCAAATCACCACAGCACTTTGTGGTCTAATCCTGCAAAACACTGAGGGCTTCCCGTAAGGGCCCAGTACCCTCAACTCCTACCCACTCACAAGGGAATTTGAGAGGCATAAATTTTGCAGTTTAAACTGAGAACTAAGGGCTAAAAATTAACCCTACAAAAATAAAATAATAAAAAAAATCTGCAGGTTGATCCTTAATCCAACTATGCAGCTGCACAAGTCAAGCAGGTGTATAAGCGGGATAGGACTGGATGGCAATTTTTGGAGAGATAAACCTGTTGTTTCCAGTACAGATTAAGTCAAGCTTAAACCAAACCATGAAATAGCATCCTTAGGAACTTTTACAGTTCTTGAGCCGAGACAATGTGTGAGAGAAACCCAGCATCAACAGGAGCTTTAGCTGTAAATGTTCAGCTCAGTACCAGTAACTCTCCTGGTTTTATTTGTCTATTGAATCAGAATCATCACAACAGGACAAAATAAGATCGAAAAGGATTTAAAAAAAAAAAAAAAAAAGGCAGCGCTGATCCTAGAAACAATATATTTGGGCCTGGTTATGATCAACTACTGAAATGAATAAATGAGATAGAGGGGCAAATTTTATCTGCAAGCTCATCATAGTCCCAATGTGAATGTGGGAGAGAAGTCCTCCTAATTAAAGGCCTGAGCAACATCAGAGCTCCAGCTGAGAGAATAAGCAAAGCAAAAATGGAGCTGCCTACTGCAGTTCATTCTAGCTAAGACTAAGGAGGGTGTTTGGCTGTTGGGTTTTTTTTCTTTCAAGTCAGTGAAAAAAGAGACAGCTATGAGTAAGGTTAGAGTTACTCTCTCTATCTGAATCTACTTCCTGAATCTTTTGACTAATAAACCTTTCACCTTGCACGTCTCTCACAACAGTTCACAAAGCAGAAAGCCGAGACCTACAAAATGAGAATTATACGAACAGACTAACCCACTTCCTCTCTCCTGACATCTCTCACTTGCAAGCATACGCTTATCCAAACATACATTCAACTGGCAAGCAGTCTCGTTCTCTTAGTTGTCCACGGAGGAGAACATAATCCCACATTTTCATACAGATTTTAACTAAATCAGAATATTTCAGTTCTCTCTTCTAGTGCTGTATTTTTATTTGAAATATTTTCATTCCTTTTCCCTATGGAAACACTTTCTGTTTTGTAAAAAACAAAGGAAAGGATTGTCTGAATAATTTCTAACCAGTTCATACCTGAGAAAAAGTTTAATAGCTTCTCCAACCTCTACTATTTCTTTCAGGGGCTGGTTTTGCTTTTGTTTTTCCATTATCCGACCACTACTGTTAGGTGTTTAAGTGTGGAGAAATTCCCTCCATTTTACAGATGGCAAATCCAAGATATTAAAAGTTTATGTTAAGTCATTTTTATAGCCAAGAACTCAGATCTTGTCGCTGACCCCTCTCCCATTTTTCCCATCCACCTTGAAGAACGTCAATGCATATGTAGTCTCGCTCTTCTCATCTCAAGGGGGCACAAGAAGTATCACAGAGGGAAGTCCTGAAGCCAGAAATACTTTTCCTACAATATCTGTCACGGTGAAATTGTGAGGCCCTACTACAGCTGTTCAAATGTATCCTACCAGAAATCAGTCTCTCCCCGTTCTTGATCTCTCAGAGGATACCTGGTACAGTAACATCAACCCACCAGGAAATACAGAGTTAAATTTTGTTAAAACAGGGCATTCCCCTCCATAAAGCTGATTAATGTGCTGAAAACCCAAAGCCAAGTCAGTGGGAATGGGAAGTAGAATTACTGAACATGCGTCACAGATTCTAGGTTCCCCTTTTCTCCAGTTGCTGAATTACTGTAGCTCGCGTGTTCTCAGGGCACAAACTTGAGTAACAGCAAGAAAGCCATTCTCCAAATCCACTGAGCTGAAGAACTGCCATCATTTTTGGTGGAATTTCACTAATCACTTGGTTCAATGAAAAGAAAAAAGGCTACTGTGGCCAGCAAGGAACAACACACTCTGCAGCCCTTTAATAAGTTAAGCCATTATAACTTGCTCAGCAGAAACGTCAAGAGGTTTTGTTTGCTCAAAAGGAAACAGTTAAAGTAGCTGTTAAAATATTTGCAGTGAAAATCTTTCCCCAGACTCAGAGCTATTAATGACTGTAATTCTGACTAGAGTGTGATTTAGCAATAGTCACATTGACCCCATACAGCGTATCATGGGACCATACAGCTTCAAAGCACTCAGCAAATATTAACCTGTTTATTCCTGAGGACACAGAATTTTTTTTTTTTTTCCTGTTTTTCAGGTGAGGAAACCGAGACCGAAAGAGAAACGGTACTACACCAAAGCACCGAAAGACAGAAAGAGAAAACTAGTTCTGGGAAAGAGGGGTGCTCTCGCTGATGAAGCATCTGTTCAGTAATAGAAATGTCATATTTTGATTGCAGCACAGAAACTTGCTTAAACCAGCCATGGTATTTCAGCGGTACTCACATTGTGCACGGCTTGTGCAAACCGATACTAAAGGTCAGTGTATTTAACAGCTACATAAAGTTAACGTTGTTTATTGAATGCTGCTGGCCTAATGCAGTAAAAAACACACAAATAAAGACACAAGGATTTGCTCAGGATGACCACACGAACAGCAAATCCCTGTTTAGGGTGAAAGAGAATTAATGTCCTCAATTTTTTAAATAATACAGTGCTGTTGAATGTCTGCAATTCTGGTCAGAGCAAGTTTCCCACACGCAGTAAAACTCTTCCTAAGGAAAAAACGGCTTCGTTTTCAGAAGGTTCCAGTCCCAGTGTTTATCATTCCTCTGCTGCCGTTTGAAAGACCCAGACAAACAGAACAAAAATCTGACTCACTGAAATGGAGAAAACATCACGCCTGACATCACGTTCATCCTGTGAGTTAAAGCAATTTTTCCAGCCAGAATTTCTTTCTTCGCTTTCATTCCTTGCAGCTGCCCCTCCTAACTAGGTAATTTCAGGTAAATCCGCAACACTTGTTTTCTTACCCTCCCTTCAACATTGGGAAGGTGTAGTATTTATTTCCCCTTAACTGTTACTAGGGGGTTTCCAATTCATTCCCCAAGGGAGAGTAATGCAGACTTATCAGTATGACTCTTCAGCAAACAGTCAACAACAATGCTAATGAAATGGAAGAAATGCCTGTCTGGTACCATATGGAAACTAATAACAACATATTTGTCAGGCAAGCTGAAAACCTGCTTTCTAAAATTCATCTCTGACCTCCAGAGATAAAGAAACAATGAACAAGCAGCAACAAGAAAGTTATAAAATGAAGGAACTGACAAGTGAGGTGTTTTAGCAACATTGGAGATAGAGATAGTGACGGATGCTGACCTATTTTCCTGGACTTTATTATATATTCATACATATGACTGGGAAAACAGATTAATAATGCCGCGTAAGACACAGACAGGGCATCAGAAAACACCTTCACCACCGCAGAACAAGTCACCCGTGACTAAGAAATATCCTTTTATTAGAAATTCTTTGGTGAATGAAACTGTAAAGAGAAAAGGCTGAAGAAGGCACTACAGTTGAACACTGAACCTTATTTTCCAGTAGCACATAGTCAAATGCTTTATTTCATGTTTGTACAAGGATTTGGAGATATAAACCTGTCGCCAAGTATTAGAAACATCATCCCTCAAAAAACCTTCATGATGGGGGCGGGGGGGGGTAGTGTTGGAACAATTCTGTAAATTTCTTGAGCATTTCCAGGAGGAAATATTCTTTTAAGAAGAGCTCATCAGCTTTTTTTTTTTTTAATCTTTGTACAACTTGAACACAATTTGACTTGAAAAAACTTAATCACCAAAGGTGTCTGTAATAACAACTGGCTTGCCATGTTAAGAGGAGGTTGTATCAGGGTTAGAAATGCCTGTATACAAGACAATCTCTTTTTCCAATATTTATTCAGTTCCATTGTTTAGCTTGGACTTCTGAAGTTCTTCCACTTCTTGCTCTGCCACAGACTTTGGATTTGGTTTTGGATGAGAGTATATGGCTCCACGTTCCCGCCAAAGACAGGCAGGTAATACTGCCCAATTATAAAGCATATAACGCAAAACCACGTTGTGTTTTATCAGATTCACTGCGGTAACAGTCCACAATGGGTGTCGTAAGAAGTGGCAGAACTACACCAGACAATCTTAATGAGTACTAATAAACGCCCCTCTGTATGACACCACACCAATAAGCAGTTAACCACTTGACATGTACTATATACAAAACTTCTAAAATATTTTAGAAATATTTTTCCTTGTAAATTACACTTCCCGGCAGAAAAACAAAGCACTCTCCAATAATAACAACTGTTAGAAATCATGCTCTTTAGTGTGTATGTTACTTATACACTAAGTAAAAGTCTTCTTCAGAACTAAAAGTCTCAAGATTTAATCCAAAGGTCAGAGTACCCAATTCAAACATCCCCCAATTTAATTAGGCTTTGCATCAGGCTTCTACACTGCAGCTGTGCGTGGCTGCAACTCAGGACCAAGGCATAAGGATCCTGTAAGCATTTACCATCACAAATAGCTCTGTCATGATGAAACGAGTGTTTGCCAAATCACTTCCTAGTGCACGTCTACCTGGCTTGATAGCTTCTTGGCTCCAATTCTGCACATTGCAGAGCACTCAATTTCCAACAGGATTTCAGAGTACGCAGTATTTTGCAGTATCAAGACCTACAAGTCCTCGCTGTTGATTCCTGAGGATCTTAAATTCATTTTTAGCGTGCTTGACACCTACAGTTTCATTTCCACTTGGAACTGCCGGAAAGCAAAGTCTGAAATAGCACATAGGTCCAGCAAGCTGATTTTCTAAACACATATCTCAAAACCAAACAAAATACAAACATTAAATTTCAAATAAAATAAAACCATTTTCTCATAATTGAAGAAGAGTCTTTTGTCTCCATTAGAAACTCACTGCCTTAATATTTTCAGTTCACATTTCTATAATTCAAAATGTTTTGCTTTTGTTTGGCAGGCTTTACAAACTCAATTTGGTAAGCCATCAGTCACAGATACAGACTGGGGCTTCCTAGTGGGTAGCTGTTCTTACTTGTGTTATTTAAATTCCCTTCCATTGACCTGAACGTCATGCAAAATGATACTAAAGCAATTTTATAAATGTAGAATTGTAAGGGGGAACCCTCCAAAATTCATGGGGTTTTTTTCATATACATCTACTGCAAGTACCCAAATGGTTGTAGCACAGCTTTTTAAACACCCAAGCAAATTCTCTTTATATTTTGTAGGCAAACCGGCCACATTAAGTGCAGTTAAAATGGACTAATTTGTGAAAACTGCTGCTAGCATACAGTGGAAGCTTTCTGTTTGCACGTTAACAGTTGCTGCAAAAGTCTCAATTGAGTAAGTTAGATTAATGTGCACTAGGTTGACAGTTTAAAACAAACATCTACGGTTTCTCAAAAAAATCAGAAAAAAAAAAATTAATTTCACTTCTAGTTTCTCTTTTGCACTCAAAACCTAAAGCAGACTTCTTGTTATCCTGTCAGTGACCCCCACGTAACGTGGCAATGGCTCTGCAGGCAGAGGTAGGCTAAACAGGGTATCAGTGTTACAGTTTACTATCACCAAGATGACTACATGTGTAAGAAGCACATTCTTCCCATCACTGCACTTACTCCATAAGGAAACCAGAAAGGGCACCAGGCCAAAGTCTGGTAGTTAAGCAGACACACTATCAGGTTTCCCACATTCAAAAATCTTGCTGCCAGGGAAGCATGAAAACTGCTTCCTACAACCTGGGTGGCAGAAGGAAAATTAAGCGAAACCTAAGCAAGACCATTATTCTGCTGATCTGCACAGGGCTTTTAAGATTTTTATCTAGCTGAAGTCCAGCTCTCAAAACACAGGAGCTTCCTCTTATCACCCAGCACCTCTTTCATTTTCAGCCTCAGTTCTTTTATCATTGTCCCCTGACAGAGCTTTATCTCCAACCATCCCTTTTTCAAAGGCCCTAAGATCTCCCCACCAGTTTTTATCTATTTGCAAACACACACACGAAGGTTGTGCCCACCGCAGCCTTTCTCCCAGCATCTCTGCTAAGCTGTTTCTAGCGACAAGCTCCGAGCAGCAGAAAGAAAACCTCCCACAACTCTACTATGTACCTCCTGCTCTGGCAGGCTGATTCCCAGCTCCTCCAGGGCAGAGCACAAAATCCTTTACGTCCTTCCTGATGTGACAGAGACAGGAACCTAGTTTCACATACCCAGGTAATATCTGACATGGGGTGTATCACACAGACCACTGTGTTTAGGCTGAGGGTGCTACAACAGTCTACCAGCAGCAGAAGACCAGGCTGAATCAGGAATCAGTTTCTGGTCCCATGCCAGCGAGCTCGGCAGGTCGGCTCCAATTGAAAGGTCACTCTTCAAAACAACCAGGTCCAGCCCCTGTGCAAGGAGCCAACAGACAGAGCAGAGAAGCTCTTACATGGAGTTCAGATGAGGTCCACACTCGGGGGAAAAATCCCTGTGCAGTGCACAAGCAAGGGAAGCGTAGGATGACGGTCTGTCCATGCCTCACGTTCCACACAGAAAGCGTAACAGTCCTGAACAACCAAGAGATGAGTACCAAACACAGCATCTCACAGGAAATAGACATGTGTATACAAAAGCTCTACCAAGTGATTAAAGAATTACAAGACATACCAGGGTTGAAATCTTTCTTTTTTTATGGCATTTCTCTGTAAAAGAAACCATTTACTGCTGTCCCTGGTATTCATTGTTGCGTAACAACTTCATAATCGCATGTCCAACTGCTACCACGCAGCATGTGAACGTGACGGTGAACACTTAGCTCAAGTTAGAAAATTCATCATGAAAATCATTAATTATTTTTACGCACATGGCTGTTCTGGCTACTTCTGAAAGGTAAATTTTGTGCTCTTTGGCCCCAAGGCAGGATCTATTAGTTATCAATTTCATGTTTATCCAGAAAGGCACATACTGGCTTGAAGACACAACAGAACAAAACTGATTAATAAAAATAAAGTAATCCTACTGGCCCAGTTAATACATAATACAGTCAGGCAAGTAAACCTTCCTAGCTGTGCATTTACCAAATAGGGTCATTGCTACTCCTGTTTTAAAAAAGGGACTTTCTTTTACTCTACAGAAAAGCTTTATATTAGTATTCCCTGAGCGGCCAAATACGCACATACAATCGTAGCGGGAATCCCAAAAACATGAGCTGAGGCCAATACAAAGCGTGATGGAAACTCTCGTTCCCCACTGCAAGACAGCACTGTCTGAATTGCCTTCAGACTCCTACACCCTACCTCTTTTGACCACTGTCTCTACCACGGATGATCAGCTACACCAAAACACCCAGCAGATCACACACATCGGAGGACTCAGTGCAAAGCCCACTAAGCCAAAGGAAAGCTTCACACCAATTTCAGTGGAAGCTGGGTCTAACAAAGGGTTGGAAAACAGATCTGGTTTAATTAAACTTATCTGAACCTGGCCAATCAGAAGATAAAAGCTAAGAGTTAAACCAACAGATCTCAAACCTGCTGATGTTCTGCGAAGGATTTGTGTCACATACTGTTAAGTCTCCTTTGGTCCAGCAAACAAACTGTTGTTAAAAATAACACTACCTTCCCAATACTTTTCCCCCCATGTTAGCTGCCGTGCTGTCACTAGAATGTTAAACAACAATAGGTGGCCCGTTCAGTCACAGTTTATTTGCATCCTAGGCCAGCCTCAATGGAGTGCTTAAATACAACAGAGACAAGTGCTTGCTTAAGAAAAGATAAACGACAGTCAGTTTATCCTAGAACTTAGTTACAATGTTCTGGGGGTTACTGTTTTGTTTTTTTTTTCCTATCGAAAATTTCTAAGACATCTAGGCAGAAACATCTGCAAAAGAGCACTACAGAATATTTCCTTTGGTTGCTATCTAACTGTTGACACGATGCACGCCTCCAAATAAATCCTTTTCCAGTGTGGTCGCAACAATAGGAATCAGGATGAAGAATCACAGCACTGGCAAACATCGCTGGTGTTTTAACAGGCACCAGGTCCCAAGTAATGCAGTTGCTTCAGCTGCATGCCTCTGTCGCACAAGCCTCTGTTTAAATACTGCAAAGTGGTAATCTCCTGCTTTTGCTACTTTGAAACTGAGGAGGCAAAGGAAAATATTTGAATGTGCAGTCCTGAGGTCAGAGCTGAAGTTTGATTTGGGTTGGTTTGGATTAAGGAGAAACGTCCAAGAACAACTCACTGATTTACTTTATTTCAGGACTTGGCACACAGCTTGGACCAAGTTCAAAATCCAACGACACTGCGCCAGAAAATGCTACAGAAAGAGCAGAGATAGGAGACATCTGGACTGCGTTAGGAACTTAGAGCCATAAAGTCCTTTAAAAATATTCTCTGCTCATGTTGGGACTTCTCTTGTTTTTGTTTCAAACAATCCAAATGTTAAAACTGTGTTTCAAATTAAAAGTAAAAAAATCAAAACCAACAAAAACCCAAAGCCTCCTCTCCCCCGAGAAGGGCAACCTAAGCCAATTACAAAAGTAAAAACAAGATGATTTTAATGACCTCAGATGAAAAGTGAACGCTTCTACAGTGAAAGTGGTAATTTCCAATAGCACTGCATCAATGCTCCTCCAGTGAAAGTGACAATTTTCAATATTATTTCATCACTGCAAACTTCTCACGCAAGAAGGACAGCAAACGTGTCCTATAAAAACATGATCATTTCATATTCCTGTTCTGACACACTGTTTTAACCTATCCAGGGCACACTGAAAACAGTGGCATTACCCAAAAAACTTCCTTCTGTCTAAAATATCATGTTGTGGGTTCCAGGATAGAACCGAAAAAAAAAAAAAATTTAAATGGTCATTTAATTGCTTCCATCTTAATTCCATGTATTTGGCAGCAGTCAAGCTGATCACTTTGTAGTTCTTTAAATACAATGTAATCAGTTGTGCATTCCCTTTCCAGGGAGGCCCTTACAAAAATGAAGGAAGGAGATCAATTTGGGAAAAGAAAAAGCTATTGTGAATTATTGTTATTTATTACAAAACTAGAAGAAATAGAGGACAAATTATTCAGAGAGCTCCATCAGAAAACCCGAGTAGTTTTAAAAATGAATTTGCCTCAAAAAATCCAGTTGATGATGCCCAATTGATTAACCCTTAAAATAAGTACCTACAGTAAGAAAGCCTATTAACACCATTTCTCCAGCGGGAAAGCACGTAGGGCTCCCAAGCACTTTCCTATTGGGCTGTGAGTCACTGGCAGAGCTGAAGGAGCACAGCAGCTCCTGGCCCTGTGGTCCCTGCCAAGCTGACCACCCCCTTGGTGGGAAGCAGGAAACAGTCACTACAACTCCGGCTTTTTACTTACCTCGGGTAAATCAGCTGTTTTGGTTTTATTCAATACTTTCCTCACCTGCAGCTTTCCTAACTGGCTGGAGTTGCATGACAACAAGCGCCAGCAAAGTGCTGAGATTCGCAGCATGTGACACGCACGTAGCGTCCTCGCCTGCATGAGGTTGCACCTCCACTAGCTGTAATGAATGAGTCCCTCTTCCCCCTCCAAGGATGAGAACAGTTGATGGAGCAAGGTCTTTAACAGCGCTGGGACCTTTTAAGGTGCCACAGAACACAGGTCAGGCTAGCAGAAGAGGAATTTTTCTGCGTAGAAACTGTGCTTCCCGAAGCTTGTTGAATGTGAAGAATCCATCTTACCTTAAAATAAATATTTTTCATTAAAAGGCAAGGCAATTCTAGCCCAACCTGTGTACCAATACAAGTTCAAGCAGGACACTTATGAGTGAATAATCAACACTATGACCAAAGTCAAGGCTCAAGAGTGAATAACACGCAAAAACAGAGTATCAAGAGAAGAATCTTCACAGCTGAATTCAACACTATGACCAAAGTCAAGGCTCAAATATACTCAAATAGGTTTGAGTGGAAAGTCCTTAAAGTATTCTCCAACTCTGAAAACTTCTGGCAAGGCTTAATTTCATTTAAAAAGATGCTACCTTCCACTTGTTGGGAACATTAAAAAAGAAAAAAAAAAAACCACACCACCAAACCCAGCCAGTTTATTCCATATTCTTGATTATACATACCAATTAATAGGACAGAGTATCCCATTCTTCCAAGTACATGCCTTGGCACAGCAAGGACTACTCTGCATTCAGCAACATGCATCACTTCCGTCAGTCCAGCTCCAGGAATAGAAAACCAAGGAAAGCAAGACAGCCAGATAAACAAATCATTCGGATACCTGAAAACCCTGGAGATACTGTAGCTATTGTCATTTTACACCTAAGCTCCTTTGAGGCATTCTGACAGTGCCAAAGGTAGGTGAAAATAAAGAATTAATGGGCTTCTTGGAAGTAAAAAGAATTCACAGAATTATGCTCATAAGCAAACAATCCAGAGACTAAATCCTGCAAAGGACATTTTTGCCCGCACTGAACACCGCCCCGTTCAGCATAGTACACCGTGTTTGTTGACTGCACTACATTTGTTCAACGCTCAATGACACACCTCATTGAAGATTATTAGTTGCGTTGTCTGCAAATTCTTCTGTATTTCATAGGTCTGATGCTGCTTCTGCCATCTGCAGTCATATGCACCAGCAAAATTTAAGTGTAAACCTCTACGAAACCTATATCACAGCATTTTACATGCAGTGCAGGAGATAACATTGTCAGCTCTCATTCAAAATATTTTATTTCAAAAGACAGAGCAGCAGAAGTACAGAAATGACAGAATAATTACCTGCTAAAGACTGCACATTAGCGTAATGTCTCTGTAACCAATTAACCTCAGCCATGACGGTCCTGCAAAGACATCTAGGCAGGGAAGTTCTTCCAACCCAATGGAGTTGGGCCAAATATAAAATCATCCTCCCCCCCAAAGTCCAACAACAAACAAACCCTCTTTACTGCAGATAATATTCCTCTCCATAATAACTCAGAAAGCCAAATCAAGGAGGACAGATGCAGGCCTGAGCTATAAAATCCAGATTTCATTTCCTATCACTCCCCTCCCCCAGGAGCTCAGGGGTGTTTAGATTCTGGGCTGTGGTTTAAGTCCATCTGTGTTCTTCAAGTATAAACATCTTCATTGAAACCAGACTCATCCTGCACAGCCATTCATTTAGTGAGCTCATCTGTGAGAGACACGGACTGGCACATTTCTATGACAACCAAAAAAAAAAAAAAAAAAGTAGCAGCTTGGCACAAATTAAACAGCTTTTTAAAGCCTCCCTATTGTTCCTGAGACTGCTTTCTCTTCCTGTAGCATCTATAGCGTCTATAGTTATCTCGGATATACTGCCCAGAACATCAGCTCTCAGTAAAAGCGTCCTCTTTCCATAGGGAAACAGAGGCATTTTGTAAGATTTTGATGTGGGAAGGAATGCTCAAAAAATAAAAGAATCAAAGCAAAGGGAGTACTGTCCTGTCTAGTTCTTGACTGAATTAGACATACATATACATCCTAAAGAGACAGCCCAAAGAGGGATCATAGAAGTCTGAACCAACAAAGTGCTCTCTTCAAAAATGAGTCCAAGTAGCTTGGTTTCTTTAAGTGTCTTGCTGTGGATTAACTTTTGATAAGAAAAGAACAACAAAACTCAAACCCAAGTGTAACCATTTGAAAACCATCATTCATTCACTTGCTGGATTTCAACCTGGCTTTTTTGTTTTTACACTAAGCCATCATAATAAAGGACACAGGAAGGTTATTTCAGTGTAACCAGTTCAGGTCTGTCTCTGGTTTATTTTCTCACCTAGTAAAACCAGATAGATACAACAGGGAAAGCATGACAGCATCTTCTCTTTGTAAGGATTTCACGTCACAGTACATGTGAGAATATAAAATTATGTCATTTTTTCATCCAAGATAATAGGCTTCAGCTCAAGCAACCAACATACTTTCTTAAAGCACTGCTTATTTAAAAGTCCACACACTAAAGCAATTCAGCACCAGATAAATAAAGCAGCTCTTTCTCTGACATACGTTGCCAGTCAATGCAGAATTCACATTGTCCTTATGTTTGTTATTCCATCCCCTCAAATCAGTGACTGCCAGCTTACACAATGCATTAATTAGAAGTAGTTAAGATTGTTTTTACTAGTATGGTACAGATGCCAAATCACTCTTAGTAATTCCCAACAAGAGAGAAAGATGCTATGAGTAAAAACAATGGAACGGACTCCCAGGATCTAGACATGCCAAGCCACAAATATAATGCCAGAAGAATGATTTTATTTTTTTCACTCCCACTCTCTCCACCTTAATTTTTTGAGATTTAGTCTCAAGCCAGACTCTGCTGAAATAGGCAACCTGTTGGATCTTCCGCTAAGACTCCTTGTGTTCGCAATAGCTCCTGTCATGCGACCACAGAAATAGTAAGTCACAGGAATAAAGAGATTAGGGCTTTTAAGTCAGAGAAACTTCGAGTGCAACTTTGTCTACTATGGTCAATTTTTTCTCTTGGTACCATTAAAAGTTTCCCAGTTACATATAGACTGCACCCATCAACTCAATGATTTTCATCTCGACAGTGTTTTGACTTGATCTTTTACTCACAAGTCATTTTGTTTAATTTGCTTCAGACATTTTTCCACACACGATTCAGTGCAGTGATACACTGCCAGGCAAAGTACTGAAATGTTCCCAAAGGCATAGATGAAGGAAAACTCAGTTATTAGTGGATCTAAAAGGTACTACTTATTACTTAACCAGCTTGCCACAGACAAAGAGCATAGCTAGCGCATTATGGCTGTTCGTGGCAGATGCGAGCTTGAGTCATGCAACTGAAACAACTGGGACCTCCTCGTGGCATTAGATGCTAGAAAGACAAAAGGTGTCCAAGTCAAGCCCTAAAGTCTCGTCAATTCTCCCAAATTCCAGATTGCAGTGGCACATAAAGCCACAGGAAAAGGCATCTCCTCTCACTGACCAGCTCTCCTTGGTCAAGGATCAGATCAAAAGCTGTAAGATACAATCACCTTCAGAAATCTTGATTTTGACTAATTTCTAGTAAAAAAAAACACATGAGAAAAGTGCACAGACACTTTTTTTTTTTAAACAAGTGCTATTAAAGTGTTAAACTGTATTTTTCTGTGCAAGGTTTCCTATGTCATAAAACTATAAAGGGATAAAAACTCAGGCTGAAGCAGTGTCTTCAGATGCCATGTGATAAATGATGGGAAATGCCATGGGACTCATAGCTCTCACCTGGAGCTGCAACAGGCAAGACAGTCAGAAATACAGGCACTTGGGGAAAACCAGAATTAGGGTACATCTGATTCTGAAAACTGAGCTATCACACACAGCAAGGCTGATTTCCATAAGTGCAGCACATTCCCTTCTCCAGTTTAAATCTGCAAACGGTGGGCTGCACTGTTTATTTTCTGCTGCCTACATGATACATCAGATCTGCCTACTAGGGACACACTACTTACTCTCTGCAGGAGTATGTTCCCTGGAGATACGTAAGCTCCCATCCACGCCGGAACAGGCGAAGACCACACAGTATCACGTTGTATTTCCAGCTCTCTGAAGGGGTAACCTATGCCACGTCCTGTCTCTCGAATATGAAGATATGCCACTTCTTATGAGACAGATGCAATCATCGCAGATGGTGATCAGTTACTAACAGGAAACATCCATCCTTCTGCTGCACTTCACTGAAGAAACGGGCAGCAAACAGTTCCCTCCTCGCCTCCACTGCTCACTTCTGTGCACTCAGAAATGCACGTCTTTACACTGCTGTCTCTCTCCCCACAGCTGATAGGATGGCAAGAAAAAATTCAAGCTACATGGCAACAGACTCAATACAGGACAATATGTTGGGCAACATATACAATCTCTTTTTAGAAGGGTTAAGATTTACTCAAAACCAGAAAGCTCCTGTTTTTTGCTATACGGATGAGACTTCCAGCTCCCTGATGAGGAAATGAAGTGATGTGACATTAAGCAGCTCATGAATCTCTTCAATTAATGCATTCTGCACAACAGAGACTTCCAGGGAATTATCTGCAACCACAGCAGTGCCTCATTCCCACTGCCGTGTCCCTGAGAATGAGTCACTTCAATTCCCATATTCTTGCTGCAGGCAGAGAGCTAAGGACTATTCCCTGTCTTTGTTAGTCAGGCAAATGGTTGGAATCAAACGCTGAAACTACTTGCACAAAACTTTAATTAGGGTTACCTTATTTACTGCAACTATTCGAGCATAGTTACCGTCAGCTCTCCACTCTTCATACTGATTAGGGAGATAACATTTCCACCCCACCATCTTCAGGGAACAACCAAAGAGTGTGCAGTACAACCATGCAGAGGACGGCAAAGAGAATAAAAAACAGTACCAAGACAGCCTGAACTGCAGAAGGCTTGCAAGCAGCACGTCTCCAGGGCTGAGCTACGCTACAAATGAACTGCAAAGCTATCCCAGCACAGGACTTGTAAGTTGTGGGAAGAAACAGGACGGCAAAGGCTGAAGAAGCCAACATCAGTAGGTCACTCTAGGACCCAGATGTAGGACCAAGATTAGCACCATTCCACAGTGAGATCCAGGGCCACCAGTCTCATTTCTGAACATGTCAGCCCTTTCCAGAAAGCCATGGGGAAGCGGAAAGAGGAAGAAGAGAGTTTTGAGATAGGTGGTATGCCTTTCTGCTCTCTATCATACAAAGGGTCAGGAAAGTCAGCTACGCCTGCAACAGGGCTCTCCTAAGCCACCAAACTCTTTATTGCAATGCTATGCCAATTTAAGAGAGTTTTTATCATTATTAAACAGGTTTGGGGGGCATAGGGATGTGACTGTGGCTGGTTTTACACATCTAGGGTTACTGTAATTTTCATTTAGAAAGAAAATTCCCAGAAAAGAAAAAAACCTGCGTTACAAATGTTTTCAAAATCAAGACAGTCTTTGCTGAATACAGCTAGTAGTCTGTATGTGTTGCATGTGATTTGCAAACTAGAAACACCGGAATTTTAGGCCAGGAGGGTGTCATTGACTAATGGGGATTCTCTCTTCCCTCTAGAGTATAGGTTTATAGAGGAATAAGATCATGTTCTCCAGGCAAGTTTATATGAAATGATTCATCTCTAGCCAGCTGCAGTCAAGACATCTGCTTGCTTTCATTTCACTGCAGGGAGATTTGCCGCCCCCCCTTACCTCCCAAAGGCAGCCAAGATTATATCAAATCGTAAAAAGAAAACTTCAACAGTTTCAAAACTAAAACTTAAGAAGTTGGGTAAATCACACGGAGGCCACAGATGCACCTCTGCCCCACCTAAAACATTCCTAAGAAACACGAAGTGAACTTAGGCTGAGGAAGTCCTATTTAATCAACAGTCTATTGACTTTAGCACAGAGACATCACCTCTGTATCCTGTGGTTTACATGCAGATCTGCCCAAATACATGAAGGTATTTCTTTGTTTTGAGAATCCCTCACACATTCCACATGGGATCATGCAGACGGTCTTCGTGTGGTCAAATAAAGTTTGTGAACCCATGCCTTTATAGCTTTTCCATATTAATCTGCACTCTGGGCATATATCCAATTAAAGCCTCATGTATAGATCACTAGGTTACTAACTGGCTTGCATACTTGGGGGGAGGGGAAATAACAAGCTCATGACTGCAGAATTTAACACTGCCTGTGCTTTCACTTCTACATGCACAAGTCTTTTTTAATCTAGTCTTACCATAAATAAAGAGTAATAAATACCATAAATAAAGAGCTTGCTGAAGAGAAACTCGGGTCCCTACGTGCTAGAAAACACAGTAGCTAACGCTGAATGCATTTACATTAACACTAACTCCAGTGCAAAGAAGACAAGGTCCTTTCACAAACACGCTACAAAAACAGGAAGCAAAGGGGAAAACTTCACAGTGTTTGGAAACAGCAGAGCATTGTTTGTACAGGCTTTTCTTACAAATGCAAGAGAAAAAAAAAATAAATCGGGTAACGTGAAATCCAGGCACAGCAAGTCTTAGATCAGACACAAGGGTCTCAAGACAGCAGCTCTCTAAAGATCCAGGTACAGCCTGTACAGGCAAGAAGATGTGCAGGGTAGGGTTTTTTCTTCTATTTCTGCTAAAAAAAAAAAATCTGACAAGTAAAAAGACACAACCTCCCAAACCCTTGACGTTAAAGCTAGATAATGTAACACAGCACTGCATCTTTATCTCAGTTAAAGCAGGTATGATAAATGAAGAGGCATTAGGAAACATATAATGCACCAAATTTAAACACTTCCTTTATTTTTAAACTGCATTCAAAAGGGAATATACAATGGCATAGGCCTTGAACGCTGCGGGCTGCCCCAGAAGGCCATCTTCATACCAAGAGGCTGCACTGTGGACTACATCCCTTCAAGATGAGTCAAAAAGTTCCTGTCACAAGCACGCTGCAGTCACTAACTCGAAGACTTCCCTTTTCAGATGGAGCACACAGATCCGACCTCTAACTTGAAGCTGCTTTGTTTAAATTTTTCGTACCATCACTTCCTTTCTTTCCCTTCCCCCTTCAAGTCCACTCAGACCACGCTGTAGCACCATACAGCCTGCACAATATTTAGATAATGCATGCAGTTAGGGCTGCCTCAATCCCAACTCACCCCAGGTTTAATACCAAGCAACCTACACGCCAGTCCACAGGTCTAACACAACAGAGGATCGGTGCTATATTTGGGCAAGCACCAAGGAGGGCTCAGTACTTTCCCATGTCATCTGTCTCCATGAGGGAGCAGCTTTATACACGGTCAACTCCCACGACAGATTTGATTTCACCAGATTTAAAGTACATTAGCCAACCCAAGTCACTGGGGACATTTGAAATAACCTACAATAAATCAGAGAAGATTAATTTCAAGGGAGGCAGTGACGTAGCACCAAAAGAAGTGTAAGTTAGTGTTTGGAGAAAAACGATTAGCAGTATTTCTCAATGGCAATACTTTTTTCACCATAAACACAAGAGCAAGAAGACGTTACAGCCTTCAGGCAAATGCTGGGCTCCAAAGGCAAAGTGGTTACCCAGAAGGGGTATGTCAATATTTAATACCAAAGTGCATGTCTGGTCCTGCACATTTCATTTAATTTCAAGGTTTCCCAGCTTTATTTCCTGTTTCATTCACAGCAATCACAAAAGATGAATTATCTAACCTTAGAAAACGTGTTTTCAGCCAGACAAGACATGTTGACTGTGTCCGTACTTTCACCTTCAGCAACAAAGTTCTGTGCCAGCACAAGTTTTATGTTTTCCTCAATGTCCACATTATTTGGTTGCAAAGCAGATGGGATTTTCAGTGCCAGGACTCCACTCAAGCTGCTTGCTCCTCTGGGAGAGGAGGAAGAGCCTGTTCTGTGCCTCTGGATGTCAGGCTCCTTTTCAGTTAAAAATTTAACAACTTCCCTGAAAGACACCAGAATAGCAGTGACAAAAAAAAAAAAAAAAGCCCACCTGAAGGATCTGAAAGAACTATGAAGAGTTGAAAGAAAAACTAAAAGTAATGACAAACAATTTGTGCTTGCATAATCTTTCATCAATGCTCCTCACTTCCACATACTGGGAAAGAAAATTGGCTGCATTTCATAACAATACTACTTCAAGCCCTTACTACACAGCTGGAGCTTCTATTCCTTTTGTAAGGAGTATGTGAAGAAGTACCAATATTCATGCACTGAAAGAATAAGATGCAGCTCCTTTTACAATTCCATAATCCTGCTACTATAACCTATTTACTAAGGGTAGAAGTTTACAGCTATTGCATGGGTTTTCTTCTGGTTTAACAATGACTGAACAACATCTGTAATACGACATTGCTTTCTCTTTCTCCAGACGTCCTAATAAACCTCTGTTCTACACTGCTGTTGGGTAAGGAACACGACTGCTTCATCGAACATGACATCTTCCACAAGGAACGAACAGGTACTCCAACTATGGGCATTTCACTACTGAGCAGTAAGACAAAGACACGGATGGATCTCATGCAACACAGTTCATGGAAGTAGATGGAAATCTCCTCTGCTGCAAAAGTAAATGCTGTTCTTCAAAGAATCCCTGGGCCTTTCACAGTTTTGGTCCCCTCCTCCCACTTTACTTCTCAGAGCCAAGGTACTAAGCAAAACGTTCAGATGACAGAACACTATAGCAATAGTCAGAGCATCATGGAGCCAGAGCATCCAAGGAAGGCATGCTCTCACAACTCTCCATCACTGATGTCCAGTGCCCTGCCTGGCATAGTAACAGCCAGGGCAAAGAAATCTCTCATGCAGCTACCTTTTCAAGCTGCCAGGAACAACTCGACACTCAGATCCACAACTAGAATGACTGCATAGCTACTGGAAAAATATCTGCAGGGCTGCAGCAGCTCAGCAGCTTATACCAATGGCTCATACATCCACTATTTAAGAGTCCATATAACTTTCTACTTTCAGTTTCCAATCTTCTTTCCAGCTTACATTGTATGAGAGAGAAATGTGATGTTTTGAGATGCCTCTGCAATCGTATTATTCTCAAGTCATTCCTAAGTTTAAGAGCTCAACATCAAAAAGTTTGTATATTAAATCCAAGGGATGAGAAGGGAGAGAGAACTGATTATCTTTTTTTAAAAACAGATCGTAACACCCCGCTTCTATAGTAATTTTGCAAGATCACACTCATCCTGAAAATTTCAGTGCAGTCAAGGTTTCCCCGACTTACTCTCTACTTCTGAAATCAATCTTAACAGCCTCTAAAGCAAAAGCAAAGTGGTAGGTTGTTAGGAGGGACTATTAGGAGAATATACAAAGCATGCATGCCGCAGAAAGCAAGAGACTTGAACTGATTGGCACCTGGTTCCCCGACAGATATTTTCTTTGCAGCAAGATTGAAGGGTAGTAAGAAGAGCACAACACCCTGGGCCACATTCTGCTGTCAGTCACTCTCCCACACTTTCACTGATTTTTTTAATGATATTTACAACCATTAAGAAAATGAATAGCCATCAAAATCAGGAGGGAAGATGCAGCCTGGCAGCCAAAGCAAAGAAACTTCATTTCTGCTCCAACTCCTACCAGTGATTTATCATAAACATTCGGGCAAGGCACTTCAGTTAATACTATCATGACATGCAACTAATTCTTGGTGTCCAACCTAAGACACTCCAGAATGAACCACAGATGTGTACACCAGCTGAGAAGATTAAGCATGAACCAACAGTAGCTGACACGTCTGAAAAGTCTGACCTACATTTATTTGCATCTTGGTTTTCCCCATGTATAAAAACACTGACCATACAGCACTCTGAGACAGTTGAAGCACAGTGAAGTTGAAACCCAAGGACTTGTAGAATGAAGTCATTACACTGTCATCCAAAAATCATTTTTTCTGATTGTTTTAAAGGCCAAAAATAATCCCTTTCTTTTTTGTTCACAGAAGGTCAAACAGACATGCGTATTTTTGGAAAAAACATGCACACCCTTAGTATTTTGATTTAAAAGTTGGATTCCACTTGGTAAGTTTTAGAAACATTTTTTTTTAAAAGCAGTTTCTACTTTACTATTAATAATGCCCATCCCTGAAAATGGATAACGAAGTCATTCAGTCTTATTTTAGGTGCTTGCACAGACAGAGCAAAAACATAGCCTGCTCACAATATGCACTAATTGTATTACAGTAGCAAACAAAAAAAACTCTGTGGTACAACAGAACCCCATTACAAGAAGAACCAGACATGGTAAAAGACACCTGCCGATCACAAAAGCTTATATTCAAATAGCCAAAACAGACAAAGACTGGGAAGAAAGGACTACTGCCATGTAAAAAATAGCAACATCACAGCTTTACCATTGAGAAATATCTACTCCATATCGTTTGAAACAAACTGTTTGAAACACACCATGGGCATCTGCAGGAGGTTTAGAGAAAAAAAAACAGTTTTCTTTTAAAAATTACCTAAACTGTCTACCTGAACATACAATTACCTAATTTTGCTCAGTTAGATGTTAATTGTCTATACATAAATAAAGAAGGAGGTGACTTTTTTGTTTACAAAATTCTTGCCTTACCTTTGGTTTAACATTACCAGAAATCTCATCCATAAAACATGCATAGACATTTGTACACAAATATGTACAACTTATAAATAAGAAAAAAAATATTATTTCTAAACATAGTTTCTCTTTAGGCCTAAGAAAAATATTATATAAAATAGAAATATAAAAATTATATTTGGGAATACAATTATGTATTCTCAAAAAAACCCCTCTGATTTAGCTTAATCTCAGCCTTCTTCAGGCAACATTTATCATACCACATATGGCATCTTCATAAACAAAATCTTACAAAAACTAAATCCATTTCTGTGTGCTCAGAGTTTTAAATTTTTCAAAAGGAGAAAAAGATTTTATTTTGTTCAGCATTTCTTTAAGCACTGGAAATCCAAGAAGCAAAAGCTGTTTAGCCAGAGTTCTAAGCATTCGATATCCCCATTCTTCATATCTTTAAATTAGAAATCTGGAGTTTGAGAAGCATTGGATATTCATTTTTTATTCATCTTTTTTGAAGCCCTGGTTATTACTCTTCTCCTCAATGAGAGTGAAAGCGATTTTTCCTTTTAAATTTTTCATCCTATGAGAAAACCATGCAATCTCTCAGTCACAGGAACAAGAACTTCAGGGAAACTGCAACATACTTCAAAAAGTGCAAGAGCTCTTACCCCTGAAACAAGTGGTAATTCTCGCAGACACGGGAGCGAGACACTTCAAGGGCCCATAAAAAGGCTTATCCCATTTTAAACCTTACACTTTGCCACTCCCTCCAAAGTGAAAATGGCTACAGATGCAAATATCAAGCCAGACAACAGCAGAAGCAGCAGTACCGTCTTCCTACGTCTCCAAAAAATTACGGGCAACTGCCCCTGTAGAGGATTCACCCTCATGCAAGCTTCAGCCAGGACCACATACCACAGCAGTATTTCAGCAAACTACAAGACCAAGTGGGGAAAAAGTGATCAATTTGCAGTAAGCAGCATTGTTTTATTAATAAACCTCCATTATCTGGGAAGAGAAGCAGGAGGGAGCTGGTGCATGCCCTGTGAAGCAGCAGAGGTGCCTGGCAGGACCTTTCCAGGAATCCTGAATGAGAAGGGCAGAGATCCCGGTGCACCCTGACCCAGGGCCACTCAGCAACCTAGATCACGTTTCCCTGCATCACTGTCATCGGCTCGCTCTTCTCCCACGGTACCATGACTTTTCAGCTATGGGGATGCAAATTTTAACAACAACCAAAAAAAAAAAAACCACCACACCACACACATAGCTTGCCCTGTTGGTAATTAACATTTGCTGATCCTCCACAACTCTACCAAATAATTAAACATCAATACACTGCAGCAAATCATATGCATTTATTTTCCCCAGCTTTGCAGGATATGAAGGTGCAGAAGAAGCACTTGGTCACATCGTCTGTCACACCTTGAAGATGTTCATTGCTGTCCTTGCCAGGGCCTTCAGACTGCCGACAGCAGTCCTTGCTAGTTTCTCTGTCATCAGCCCCAGTTTTCCCCATAGAAGAAAGTAATGTCACAAAATAACTTTCCACCAGGACAGTGTTGTCTAAATATTGGCACAAAATGGGTGAAACAGCAGCAGCTTCTATACCAGTTCTGTCTAACAGGTAAATTTCCATCAAGCCTCTAGCTCATAAAGAGCCTATCCTAGTGCAGGCTGTTCAACACCTCAAGATCTGCCAACCAAAGAAAAAATAAAAAGCAGGGCTCTATTTTGTAGAGAGCTGTAGAAGCCTAACGGTGGAGTTGGCCATCTCCCCCAACCAGCAGCCAACCTGAAAGCTGCACGGTGATCTTTCGCTGAACCTTTCTGAACAGCACATCCTGCCATTCACGTTACAAGCAATGAATGGTAATCCCCCTCCTCAAATTACCCTACTGATTTCAACAGAGCGAGACCAAGAATGTACGTGACCAAGTGTACTTCCAGTTCAGATTTTAGTCATTGCAACGTGTTTCTTGAGCTCAGTTAGTAACAGGCACACTTCTAGCAGACGTGCTCAAATGCAGAAAAAAACAGACGCCTTTTTCTCTAAGTTTCTAAAAAAAAAAAAGGAAAAAAGACTTCAAATTATTAAAAAACCATACTGAAAACTCAGATTTGAGAAGAAGGACATAGCCTTCACCATAAAGTTATGCCCCGGACACCAGAGTCTGCAACCTGGCACATTACCTGCTTTTGTATTTTGCAGTCTACTGGCCCTGTCCCATCAGTCATGGGACAGCCCAAAGTCAAGAAACAACTTAAAGTACTGGAAACACCAGTACTGGTAACATCAAATGTCCACAAACCCTGAAACAAGACCCCCTCCCTCCAAAATCTAGAGAGTATTGTTAAATTCTCCTCATTTTTAAGCCTATGACGCGAAGGCCTTTTAATTTAGCATCTGGTTCTGACTTCTTCATGTTGTCCTCCACAACCACAAGAGCTAGAACTTCACTCACCATTGACGTGTTCAGTTATAATGTATGCTTTTCAATTGTCTTTTCCCTTTCCTGGTATTGCCCCTGCATTCTTAAATATTGTGCAAAACAGGAAAATTTTACGCAATGATTTAATAATACATTGTTTTTGGCAGCAATTCCAGCCTACCATGTTTCCCTCTCTTTTCTTCCTCAACAGCCTGAGGGACTATACCCTGAAACAGATCAGTTCCCTGATCCAGTTGAAAGACAACAAATCTGCAAAAGGTTCAAACAGAGAAAGTGTTCACCGGTCAGTTCACATGGATTTTCTCAAGTTGACCCTGCAAACTGTTAAGCGCATACAAAAGACATATTGATGCGGTGTGGCACAGATGCAGGAGTTAACAGCACAGGCCAGGGCTACCTAAGACAGCATTACTGCCAATGACACTGCACTATCGGACTGTGCGAAAAAGTTTTTTCTTGAGTGCACACACATGCGCAAGTGCTTTCTATGGATTATACATGCTAAAGCATCCATCATCTTCAAACACACTATTGTTTATGGAATTAAGCACTACATATCTATGAACATATGCAGACACAGAACAAAACTGAGGCAACTAGCACTGCTCAAAACACTAATAAACAAGCCACAATCTACCCATGCAACCCACAATCTAATTACTTCTAAAGACTCCAAAAGGCCTGAACTGTTTGAGGTAGGTCTCTTCTTTCATAAATCCTATGTGGGGAGATAAGTAAAACCCTATTAGTCCAGCCATGCTTACTAACGTAGAAGGAAATGAGAGAAGCAGTTTTATTGTATCACTTTAAAACTCACCTGTTATTTAGGAACTTCAAAAATACAAACAAATTATCTGCAATAAATTACACAGTTCCAAAAAATCACTCCCCTCTATGTAGTAAACCTACCATCTTTTCCTCCAAGAAGGTCCCTCAGTGTACACAGTTCTGTCAATGATTTGGGTGGACCAAGGTTTCAGTCTCTGTTCTCCCACCCTTGCTAACAACACAAACCTGAGCTTGCAAAGAGGAACGGTGATGCAGACAGGAATCTAGACCTAGCCTTTCACCCCTGGAAAACTAAACGTCCTTCTTGTGTTTCACAGAATCGTAAAATAGTTTTGGTCAGAAGGGACCTTTAAGAATCATCTAGTTCCAATCCCCCTGCCATGTGCAGGGACACCTTCCACTAGATAAGGTTGCTTGAAGTCCCGTCCAACCTGACCTTGAACACTTCCAATGATGGGGCATCCACAGCTTCTCTGTCCTTTCCTAGAAGGACCACAGCCCAACTTTGATGACCTAGCAGGTTCTTCCCATCACTAGCTATGATGTTCCACTACAAAAAAATAATGATGTTCTCACAGCTCCGCAAAGGCCCAGTCCAGTGAGGGATGATGCTGAGCTCCTCCAGTCCCCGCTCTGATGCAGGATCAAGTCCCCGTTGAGGACCAGAGGCAATTTACAAGCTTCCTCCAGGGGACTATTACCACCACATAGTGGCTAGCACCACATCTTTACTCCCCAGCCAAAATGAAAAATGAGGCAGAAGTATTTCTGAGTATCCTTTTTATTTATGCTCCTAAACACGTAAAATTTACTGGCTGGGTGTTAACACTAATAGCCTTAAGAGCTCTCTATCAATGAATATAGCTTCTGTTTTCATATTTTATATAAACTCTGTGACATATAAACACGTACCTTAACACTACTGACTTATAAATATGCTTTTTAACCACTGCAGGAACTATATATTCAAAGGTATGTTTGATAGGCATTAAACAACTTTAAAGAAATACCATTTCAGGTTTTCTTATGCCAAGCTACCAACTAATATAGCAATAAAATAAGTTTGTCACAACAGAGTAATATTCCATTAAATCACCCAGTCTTCAGGAAAATTTGGGTTTCGTTAATGCAGGCGCATGCCTGCCTTGACTTCTGAAACAAATTATCAATTTCAACAGCACAGATAACATGGAGCAATTTGTTCTCAATTCGCAGAGAATTCTAAATTATCATTGATTGTACGCAAATTACGAGATTCAATGCTCTTTCTAATGTGCCTGAAGAAAATACCTGATAGATAGCCACAGGGTAACCCAGAATTGCCAAAAACACATACACCCAAAACCCATAGGTAACACTTCTTATCAAATGAAAACAATCACTTGCAATAGTAAACAGTGAGTAAACAATGAGAAACATTATTTTTAAATAGTATTTTAGCATTTCATTGTTGTAACAGATCAAAAAAAATTATCTTAAATTGCTCTGTTATTTATGCGTTCATACTTATTTGTACAGGCAGTGATGATAGGCCCATCACATTAAGTCCCATTTGTAGAGCCCCATCAATAGCACGGGACTTAAGGACAGCACTTGGTTTACTGAACAGACTGTTTATTTTACTTTTTATTACTATAGCTAATTCATAATCATTCTGTTTGGAATCTAGATAATGCTACAATATTCCTTTTCCAGGAAAACTTTAAAGAAATTCTTCTTATACGAATGTTTTGAAACTTCTGAGCTCTGTATAATACTTCCCATTTGAGCTAATTGTTTTTCAAAGGAAATTTAATTTTTAAAAGTGTGTTTTTCTAACTAATGGGAACCTGTGCTAAAGTAAACAATGAGTCCGGCTTGATAGGAATTTTTGCTCTATCTTTACCAAAAGAAGGAAGGAAAGACACGTAATAGCATGCTGAAACACACGCAGTAGCAGAATTGTTGAATTTAAAAAAAACAATTAGGAGACAATTTTCTACTCCACTTCTCCTATTTGAAACAGATCATCCTGCCCTGCCTCATTTAATATTAATTGGCTATGTTCTTGTCTCTAGAAGAAAATATAAATGCAGTTCCCTAATTCCCTTACATTCTTGTTTCAAACATATTTCTGATTAGCTTGTCAATAAACTATTGTCCTCATACATCACTTCCATACAGAAAAAAGTTTAGAAAACACTCAAGTACATTCAAAGCTGGTGACAATCCTGAAGATAACATTACATTACACTCAACTCACCTGCCAAAGCAAAACCAAGAAACGTGAAATGGGCATGGAAAGCCAAAGTTTCCACCTCCTTGAGGGATATTAATGAGTAACTTCATGGTTTCAATTACATCTTATCTTCCCAGATGGGAATTAGAGAGGTCATCCCCAGCCAGCAAAAATGAATCACTTATTTATTCTTTCCTAGTCTGCTGCACATAAATATGTATCACAAGTCTTTCTTGCAACCCAGTACTTTAAAGCTCACTGTCCCAAATATCTACTCCTAACTGCTGCAAGAAAAAAATTAATGAAAGAGAAAAGCAGGGCAGAAATCTGAAAGGGTCAAGGCAGAAGGATATTAAATGCCTGGAAGTTCAGTTATAACAGCTACCTTTAAACTACTGAAAATTAGATTTTAACATTTCTGCTGAAGATAGCCATAGATTTATTCTTCACACACACACACACAAAAAAAAAAAATCACACAAGGAATATTAAATTAGATTTTATTTCCGTCTTTGTTTTTACTATCACTGCCCTTCAAGCTGTGCAAGGACAGATCTCACTGGAAAAAAAATTAAGGGCGCTACATTTGAGTTTGGTAGGTGTTTATAAAATAAACATTATTCCTCCCCTGGGGGAGGAAGTCAGATTCATCCCCAGGCAAGCTGTTGTCTGGCAAACAAAGTTTGTAATTATCAAAATTTCCTACTGGGAGTTTAGCATTTACATTAAAAAAAAAAAAAGTTACAGATCTGTATTTACTTTCAGAAAAAAAAAACCTTAACCAGAATGAAAGCCTGGACAAGATGCGAGCGAAACTGTAGTGGTGGAACCGTACTATGTTTAACCCACTCTTTGAGAAATGAGAAACATGAAGCAAACAATGGAAACAACAGGTAAATCAGATAAAGTCGCAACACCTACAGTCATGGATCTCTTCACTCCACAAGCTAATACCTTTCCATTTGTTAACTGAGGGCATATACCAATTCACAACATTTTTTTTTTTTTTTATGAACATGGACTTATTTTAACTGAAAGTCACTTGAGATGATATAAATAAAAAGCACTTTGTAGAAAACATTACTTTTTTCCTCCCTACATTTTGCTAAAATAAGACGGCCTAACACTTGTTCCATTGCATTCTTGCATAGTGCTGCTGCTATGGAAAGCTATCTTGTCCGCACAAAACACACAACTGCCTAAACTAACAACGGCAGTAGTTACCTTGTGCAAAAAACCTGTAGGTAGGGTCTCATTATTGAGACTTGTATGTGAGCACATACAGTGTCTACCTGTGGAAAAAACTGCAGATGAATAATCCACACACAAACCAAGGCTAACTCCAATACTGCAGCCCAGGCATTGACAAGTAAGAGCTTGTGGGGAGAAAATTTTAATTCAATTCAAACATACGTCTCAAGTGACAATGAAAAGGATAGAAAGTGCCTAGAATCAACAAGTAAGTTACCCACTGTACTCAGGAATGTAATTTGCCAGATCTGGATTTAGCTGTCATTACAACTTTTGCTTTCAAATGCAAAACAAAGTGACGTTATTTTCCTGTTCAATTTTATTCATGTTATATAGAATGCAGTAAAACTCGTCACGCCAGAGGATTTGCAAAGGGATGATGTGAAGATTAATTAGTGGTTGCTCATAAAGCACCCTGCCTGTGGAAAGCCCTACGTGTAAAAATGACCTTGTTATCAAAGTTGTTGAGTGCTCCCAATGCTCACTTTCAATGGACAGTAGGGATATTTTTCCACGGCTCTTGAAAACTAAAGTAGTTGCATTTAAATATCTACCTACAGTTGCAGGAGGTTTGGGCATTGTGCCTGTACCCCACTTCCACAGGGGGTGGAGGTTACAGTGCCACATATTTTGCTTAAATCACTTTTTTTTTTTTTAGCTGAAAAGATAAAAATCTAGATATCACAGAACCAATGTCTGCGAGATACCCGCTAAACATACATTCAGGCAACAAGTGTACATGGATCTTATCCCAGTGCCCTAATTACTCCCTGGAAACCAAAGACACTACTTGAAATAATAAAGCACAGATATTTCTGTGAACAATGGTATTTACGTGGTGAGTTAGCCCTGGAAAAAAAATGATAAGGCGCAAGACCAAGCATGAAAAGCACTGCTTAACAAAATGGAGCCTGCAATGGTACGTACAATGTTTTAGTATCTTCTTGCTATTTATATACATAAAATAATTAGGAATGAGAACACCTCAATGGTAATTAAAGCACGACCCCATAGGACTTCAGAAATTTTTTCAGAGATGGTATCTTTGATGACAGCTTTGCCAGCGAGCAGACTTCGATGTCTCCTGTACAAATATAACTTCAACCCTAGCACTGCCACACTGCAGAAATTAACGTCTGAAGCACGATCATGCCTCTCTCTACCGGTATCCTTCTCCTCTGCTCAGAAATAATCGGTTGTGGATACTGGCAGGAAAATGCCTCATCTCCACTGATACTCAACTTCCCCTCTACACTGATGGTATCTTAATAAAATGAAGACCTGCAAAAACTCCTTCTGCTCATGTCTTTTGGGGCTTTTCTCCAGCAACGATCGACCGAGTCTTCCGTCTCCCTTTACACTGTAGTTCTATCAAAGAAAGAAAAATATCCCCTTGGAAACATCCTCGACAGCCCAGTGGAAACGGTGAGCAGAGATGTCATTGTGGCACAAAAACAGAGCTCCGTGAGAACAGGCAGCTGGCCTACCTGAAGGTTAAAGTAGCTCCCACTGAAAACCTGCTCTGAATACTCCACAGCAGAGCATGATGCAGAAGCAACATTCACACACACGCTGTGAGCCTGAGTACCAAAGTGTGAAAAAAATCCAACCTCCGAGCACAGCACAGCCTGGATGGAACCCATTTAAATACACCATTAACAGAAATCTACACAAAAGCCAATCCACTCTCTCATCTCACGAGTGTCCTATAGGAAGGCCAGCAAGAAGCCATTGAGAAAAATGAGACATTTACATATAAATCAAAAAAGGACACGATAGAAGTACTGAATGATTAAAAATCAGTGTAAAGCAGGTTTTGTGAGCTGTGTTAATCACTATTAGACTAAATTTGGGTGTAGTCACATCACATACTAAACGACTATTCAAATAATACCGGCCACAAAATTTTAAGTTATATGTGTAAATAAAAATCACGTTTTAAAAGGTTGTATCCGTCTATTGTACATCTTTTGTACTGTCGATATCGCCGCCTCGCATTTTTCTCTTGCATCGCTTTCCATTAGGAAGAAAACCCTGAAGGAATCCCCATATTTTACGATGCCATTGCCAGCGTCTGGGCAGGGGACACCACCACCAAATCGGAGCCCCAAAACTAGGCCTGAAACAAAGCGGAGCAAAGACGGTGCAAACCCTGAAAGCCTTCGCTCTCGCACAGAAAAGCATCCTCCACCTCCCTCACCTCCAACTTGGCCAACGTGCCAGCAGGTATCTGCCGACTTCGGTTACAGATAGAAATGGCTCAAGGTGGTGATTTCATGTCGGTGTGGTGTTGAGAAGGGAGGAATTAAAAAAAAAAAAAGGGGAATAAAATAGCCAAAAAAAAAGGCCAAGAAGAGCAAGAACAATAATAATAACAACAATAATAACAACGATGATGGAGGAAAACTAGACTTGCTCGAAAAAACCCACCGAAACTGCAAAATTAAATCTCCCCGGGATTACAAAGACGGGGAACAAAAAAATCCCCGCAGGCATTCCGGGATTCGCTCCAGCCCAGCCGCCCCTCGCCCCCACACCGACCCCCTCGGCGGCTGAGGGGGGTGTTCCGATCCCGCTCGGGCCGGCAGCGGGGCGCAGGTCCTGTGTGTGTCCCAGTTCCCCCCACGTCCCCCCGGTCCCCGCCGCGGCGGCTCCGTCCCCGCAGATGCC
>NW_009649588.1:730062-750333 GCF_000708025.1 Charadrius vociferus
AGAGGGGCCGCCTCGCGCCCCGGCCCCCTTCCCACCTCTTCTCCTCAGAGGGGCCGCCTCGCGCCCCGGCCCCCTTCCCGCCTCTTCTCCTCAGAGGGGCCGCCGCCGAGGGACGAGGCTGAGGGGGGGAACGGGGGCAGCGCCACCCGCGAAAGGCACACCTGCGTTTCCCTAAGGGGAACCCCCAGCGCCGCGGGGGAAAGCGTGAGGGGAAAATGGGTGTTAGCGCGGTAAATCTCCCTTTCTTTCAACTCCCGCGCCGGCAGGAGGCCGGCTGGTGGCCGCCTATCCCATGTGGAGGTGACAGCCTTGAGTTGTGAGTGTCTTCACGCCAACGAAGAGGGAAAACTGGCGAGGGATGCCCCACGCCACTTCATCAGTGGCTCCCACTGGTGTTCGTTTTCCTTCTGGCTTTGTGGGGCGACTGGGGACTGCTGCACTCCCCTGAAGGACCAGGAATGGGAACACAGGAAAAGCAGCACCTCGCTAGTACCTCACTGAGCGAGATGTTGAGCATCTTCTGATCGTCCATGAAGCAGAACAATTTTAAAAAAAACCCAAACCCTAATGAAAAAATGAACTCCCTTCTAAGACATGTAAACCACACAGTAATGCTGTGTGCAGTATGGACACTGTGTCAAGAGAAGTGGTGCCATTTATACTTGCTCATTTCTCAGCAGTGTAAAAGGTAGTGGCAGATCTCAGGTCTCGTTTCCAGTCTCCTCATTTGAACAACCAGGTTAGGACCAACAAAAAAATGACATTTCATATAATGTGTGTGCATGCCATTAAACTGTGGAACTCATCATAACGGGCATTGCCAAGGTCCCGACTTCAGAAGGAATTTACAGGACTGTTTTACTTGATGCTAGCAAAATATTCGGAGAAAGTATAAACCTTCATGCTGAAAAGTTGAAGCTCGTCTCTGATTGAGTGCGGTTGGGGAAGGGATGATCTGTAGCTCTGTGAGGAGCCGATTATTTCGCAGCGCGTACCTGCAGCTGGGTTCCTGGCGGCATCTCCTGGTGCGACAGTTCTCAAAGGAGAGGTCACGATTCCACTCGAGGTGCCAGCAGGTCTGAGCACAGTGGTCAGCCCACCCAAGAGAAAGCTCTCTCATCTGAAACCTTCACATCACGAGCTACACAGATTAGCTGTTGGAGAGGTGAGCTGAAACGGGAAGGGTCTGGGAGCCTTTGCCATGAAGTCTTTAGTAATGGCTGCTGTCAAAGACAGTATGTGACTGGCTGGACACAATCACTGTGAGCGTGTCCATCACTTGCGTTACTATAGAGCTGTTGTGTTGAAATAGGCTTGCATTTGACAGGAGAATTGCTGTTTAAACACTTTCAGGAGGGAAGGTTTTTGTAACTGTCAATTACTAGCAAATTCGAGGGGTCCTTTGGTTGCATGTTGGCATCAAAATTATTTATAAAAAGCTAGGATGTCTCTGGAGTACTCCTAAGTACCAGTTGATAGGACGATGCACAGAAGTACACAATTTGGCAAAGCTTAGAAGACACTTATTTAATGACATGAATAATACAACCAACAGGAATAAAAAAATCTCTTTTATAGAGGTTCAAGTTATAAGTATCTCATAGCCCTGGTAGTTACTTACCTCCTGAACTTAAACAAACTGACTGGTCATTATGCACTAAACATTACAGGCAGTTCCCACAGAGCTTTGTACACCATATACTGCTAGGGGTGAATGATGCACACATTTACACTGACATAAAACCAGATCTACTCATATCTGTAAATATGTGTGGATCGGCAATAAAAATAATAATAATAGTAATAATAATTAAAAAAAAAAAGACTTGCAAACCAAATTTTAAAAGGACAGCTCTGTTTGTAAGCTTTTTACTGCAGGAACTGTCTGTTTCTAGGAGTTCCTAGGGTGCGTGGTACAAGGGAGACCTGTTCTTGTTTGACCCGAGGCGCTGTTCTGGTACAAACAATAATAGTGTCAATAGTAGGACTATTTGCATACACTCACCTGCACCAACACTTCACTCAGTGAGAACTGCAACCAGTGTGACTATTTTGGTGAAAGTTTGTGCAAACTAGCAACCTGCTCAAGCCACTGCTTTAAATCTACCGTAGTTGTCATCTCTGGGAGCTGCTCGCCAGTGGGAGGATGGTATGTAAAGAGTCTGGTGTTCTTAAGTGAGTTTCCTGGCAAGTTAGAGTAGATGTTTTCCACTCGCGTTCCACAGAAGGTAGCAAAAAAAGCAAGGCTAGTCTATAGCAGTCAACCCACGAGTTACCTGAAAGAATCCAAGCCTCCACTGGGAATCCACCATTCCAGAGTGCTGAAATCCATTGAGGTATTATTGCAAAAGCACGGCGCATCCGGCAGCGCCGCTGCTAGCAACCCCTATCAAGGACAGAGGTCCAAATCCTCAGAGGTGCTCTGCATTTGCAGCTCACACTGAGAATCCACGCTCTCAGGCTGCAGGTGTTCTCTCTGAAGTAAACTCAGCACAGAACGATAAGATCAAGGTATGAAATCTCACATTGCCTGCCAGAACGGGGCAACCGAAAACCCTGTCTAGACAAGTGAAATTGAAACACACTGCTTGCTGCACAGCTTGCTGAAATGCACATTAGCCATCCAACCTGCAGTAAATGGCTGGTATGCGACCCAAGGCTGAACACATTAAAACTAACACCCCTTCTCATGTCCTTTACACTGAGCAGAAGTTGGATGAATTGCATTGCCGGCTTCATGTTTTTCCAGACTTTCCTGGCTCCATGCAGACCAATAGACATCTCAGGCATACGTGCTTGGCAGTATTTCAAGGTGGCGTTTGGGGATTGCTCTATGTTTTGTTTTTCTCCCCGGAATCTGATTTTATGAGCAAATCAAACCAGAAGTTTATTGTGAAAGTGGGATATAATCATTCATTCATATAATACACACTGAGCAAATAATTCATAATAAACAGCACATCAGTGAAAATGCACCTCTAGCTGCTCACAGAGTGCTTATGGGCATGCTATCAGTTCTGCATAATTCAAGAATTTGTAAGGTTTTCTATATGCTAGAACAGAAATGCAGGCTTTGGAAATGAAAATTGAGTATTGTATTTGTTATCGTTGATATTACTACCAAGTAGAAGCTCTTTTAAGTCAGCGCCTGTAGGTACAGGTCAAATTTGAAGGGGAAAAGAGAGTCAGAGAGAGACTTGTCCCACTCTGCAGAAATATCAGTGCAATTGGACCAAAACAACAGTGGAGCTGGCAGGGAAGCAGGCAGAGGTTAAGATGTTTCCTCTAGAAGAGAGGTCAGTGGCAGGAGGACAATGCAGATCCACCTGCCAGTTTCGTGCCCTGCTCCTGAGTTCTGCCCTTTCATTCACACTTCTTTGTATCTTGCTCTTTTTTGTTATTCACCACCATTTCATACCAGGTTTTGTAAAGAGAAGCATCCGTTACGGAAAGACACTATAGCCTAGAAAACTGGGATATCCCCACCATGCAGTTTAAAATAGACTTAGGGGTAAGCAGACAGAGGAATACATTTGGACTTTTTTTTTTCCCCTCCTCAAAACTAATTCAGTTGTGATCTGTATTATTCAGAATATTGATCTGATCAGTTATATGCCCGTAAAACTAGGAAGGCCCATAAACACAATCATTAGCAAATTCCAGCTGGGACTCCAATCTTAAGAAAAGCACTTTCCATGCATTTCCAGCGTTTGATCTCTTGCCTGTCTACACTCAAGTCCATCGGGTGTTCTGCAGAGGTCATTCCTGGGTGCCAAAACAGAAGCACTATCCTGACATACCTTAAGCTTGGTAACACCCACTTATAACCATGTGTTAAAACAATGTGATATTCTGAAGACAAAGAAGACAGCAATTTGTGAGTAGTGCTCAGTGCCAATAACACAGGTTGCATACCAGTGGGGGGCTTGGAAAACCCATGAGAAAACACTTGAGATGCCAAAACCTATGCAGCAAAAAAATATTGCCTCAAGGCACCTTGTTTAAAAGTAAATCCATACAGTGGTATTATCTGACAAGCTATATGAGGGGAGTAATAGAGCAGCTGTGGCAAGGGCCAGAAACAAATATTGAGATGCCTCAACAGATGCGCTTACCAGGGGAGACAGCACTGTCCCTAAAGGGGCTTTGCTGGATTTGTAGTACACTTTCAAAGGGAAAACAAGAAAATGGAATAAAATAAGCCCTTACTCCATCTTCGAATTATTCCTAATTTCTTTTACAAAGTCTGTTAACAGTGTTAACACATGTTTCAGCAAAATCTTTCCCCAGTCGATCAAAGAGGGAAGAAAAGAAGTCTCCTTCTACTGTCTCTTGCTGAAATTTTCTGTCGGAGGCTGTAAGGGCTCCACATTCATGCTTTTTGTAAAAAAAAAAAACAACACTGTTCTTGTCTGCTCAACACGTCCCTGAGAGTTGTCTGTACAGAGATGTAAGATACAGTTTGTCCAAGCAGAGAAGCAAGCACGAGGAATTCCCAACTTGTATTCAATATCCGTTTAGACTCTTACACAGCAGCTGTCCCTCTCATCTTTGAATCCTCGATGCATATTAGAGATAATGGAGCTTTCTTGCCTTATTCACAGAGGTGCTGCGTGGATTATGGAATTCATTAGTCAATGCTTGCAAATTGCCACTGTTGACTCAGAGCAAATTCCTGCTATCAGACTCACTAGTCAGCTCATTTTCATAACAATGCTGTATTGTTAAAAAATACTTTAAAACCATTCTTTAGTGAAACTGGGAAATACAACACATTCAAGCAAACATATAAAACATAAAAGAGATGCTGCATCAATAATGTGAGAAGTCCTGCATTTGAAGTTTGTTTAAATTAATCACCATGGTGGTGTTAAAAGGATTCAGCAAGTCATAAAACTTTGGAAAACAGAATTGTTTCCCAAAAGGAGTGACGGACATTTAAAACCTAACTAGATAAAGATTAAAGAAACCCATCCTGCAAGGAGCAGTTCTGTAGTTGCCCCTAAGGGAAGGAAGGGCTTGATTAGGGCACAGACATATAAAATTAAGATTGCATTTGCACGCATCTCTTTCTTTTTCCCAAGTTTCTCATCACTCACTTGTCCCGAGCCTAACATCGATTTTGGAGGATGCCTCACAGGTGGAGTAGTAAGAGGGAAATCAGGCTCTGATGTGAACTTGTAATTCTCTGACATCTCTGACATTCAGCTTTCTACTGTTCCCCGGTTTACTCAGCCTCTGCAGTCTTGTTTTTTTTTTTCCCAGCTGATGCACATTACACTACGGGGCTAACTGCATGCCACGCAGACTCTGGTGACAAATATATCTTTGATTCCTCATTGACATAAAGCACACTTGAGTGCATGATGCAGAAACCATACTTTTTTCTGCCTGTCATCATCAGATGTTCTGATGTAGGGGGATGTAGGATGAAGCTGGTGGCATCAATTGCTAGAAGGAGTCTGCCATCTGCTGATCTGAACAGCACTCCAGTCTGACTTTTACCTGATCGGATATTTGTAGGATGGTACACTATACAAAGGAGGTAAAATACATCTGAACAGAAGCAGCATTAAGAGGCTTGCTGTGGTGAAGGAATGTATTTAGGTGGAAAGAGGAAGTCTCAACTCTCTAATCTCAGGTCTAAGTCTGAATAGGACAAACAGAAACAAAGAGGCAACCAAAATAAACAAACGAGTAGATCGGAAGGAAATAAGCAAAAGATAGAAAGAAGAGAGGGAAGAGCCTGAAATGTCTTTTCTGCTTTGCTGCGCTGAATCAGATGATAGTGCAGCTAAGGCATCAGCTGTCCTTCCCCCACACTCACCCTTCTCAGTGACAGCAGCCCTAAGTGGTAAACTTCTTCCCTATGAGCCTCTGCCTTCTTCCAGGGCCACCCACACACCCAGGAATGGAAAAAGCCCTGGAAAAAGAAGCGGTCCCAACAAAATTCACCAGGCTGCCATCTCTTTTTCCTTTAGAGCTTACTGCCATCAAGATGTATGTAAAAAAAAAGTCATTTGGCAGGATGTAGTGAAAAGTCACAATTACCGTTAGACTGTCTTCATTATTGTTCCCACCCCCCAGCTAATATTTCGTATTTCATCAATAGGTCACATCCTACCAGTCACTCCAAGTTGTGAGTGCTTGTCAGTCCAAAATGCTCTATTAGCTCTTAACACGTATAAAACATCACCATCACACAAATAACCCTTAAAAGTCAAAGGGAAACGAGATATGATGCAGAGATGTGAGCTTGTCACAGTAAGGTGAAGTTTCCCCAAAACAGAGGAAGAACAACTAAAAAAGAAAAAGGTAGTCCACAGATTAGGGAAGTATATCTTCGCTCACTGAACCAACACACTAGGGAAGTGAAATTAGAAGTGGATGAAATGCTGAAAGACTTAAATTATTTTTTGAAAGACGGGGGGAGAAAAAAAGCAGAATGGGAAAGAGCGTCAAGTATTAGCCGGTTTAGTATGCGCAGGGTCTCTGGTGAAGAGGAGTCATAGGGGAAGAAAGAGACGATAAAATAACATCCTTAATTATTGTTTTTATTGTTAAATCCCTGTGTTATAATTGTTTTTAAAAAGTGTTACACAAAAGGCAGCTGAAACTCTCCCACTTGTCCTCAGTCCTTTCCTTACCTTAATATCAGCAGGGTTATAAAGCAAAGTATAAACTCCCATCCGATGATAGTGCACATCACCCAGTGCTCGCAGCTTTGTTGTGCTAAACACCTTGTAAAATATCTAACACAGTCCTTCGCCTAAGAAGTCCAAGGAAACAAATACAAAGGACAGAGAGAAGCATCAATGTAACATAGTTATCTTTCATGATTTATAGATTCCCAGATACGGCTAAAGAAATCAGCTGTTTGGGCATGTTTGGTAGTTATACATCTTGCAATTTTTACCTGTCTGTCAGCTGAACATAGCTGATTTCTTGAAAGTATAATATCCTCGGACACTTTACAATCCCAGGGGAAACGGCAAATTAGAGAATGGCAGGGACTTGCTTAGGACAATCCCCAGCTGACATGCAACAGAGCAAGATGGTGACAAATCCAAGAGAGTTCTCTGAAAAGAACAGATGGTCAGTGATGGTAGATTTCACCCACATGGATAGACTGTACCATATACCTAGAAGAAATGCATCACACATCATAACCATGGAAAAAAAAAAAAAAGAAAAAGTCATGCATATAGATTTGATAGTGCTCAAGGCTGTAGCTGATCACAGAAATCAGAGTTTCTGAACTACCACAATATTGCAAAATGGAGGCATTTTCTTTTATATATGAATGTGGCTTTCAGTATATAAGGCTATTTTTCCATAATATGAAAAAGAACTCAAAGAACTACATCTTGACTGAGCTTTTCTTTGATGCTATGGAAAGCTTTCAGGTACAAATGCAGAACAAGACATCATAGGAAAGAACCATCTATCTAGCACCAGCTCTTGAAGCCTTTAGTAAGACCTTGAGAGTATTAGGGATGGTAGAGCTGTTAGTGAAAAGCAAATTGGGAATTGGTTAACTCCATCAGCAAATTGCACCAATGTAGATATCAATTTACATTTGTTTACCACATCCACACAGGTGATGGGAGGAAAGGGAGGAGCCACAGGAGTTAGTGGATGTAATGTGGGCAGCCTGGAGTTGGGCTGGGTTATCATAATCAACAGCAGCAGAATAAAGGCATTCTGTGTGTACCAGGTCTTGTTTGTGAGTACAGACAGCCAGGGTTTGGCCTTTTGTTTGTCCTGCAGTCAAGAGCAAAGAAGATCAGAACAGTTCTAAGCACTATCCAAATTTTAACAGTGAAACAAGAAATACAGAAAATGTTGGGTGAAGTTAGCAGGACTGGTGCACTGGGTAGAAAGGTGCAAAAAGGGATCATGGGGCAGGTTTAACATGTTTAGAAGCCTCATACCGCATAACTTATAACTCACTATAAGCATATAGGTGGATCCCATGGTTCAAGGACATTGAAGGAGATTACAGTTGGCTTAGCAGTAGTTTTTAATGAGAAAAACCTGCATGTGGGCCAGGAAAGACATTCAGCCAGTTTACTTCATGCAGCTGTTTCAGTTAACTTAGATCAGTAGGCAAAATGCCTCCTTAAATGGGTGTGGGGGTAACCAAGTACCAACCATTAATGAACTACAGTATTTCCTAATGCGCTATGCTCTGAGGACAATGGGCATTCAAGAAAAAGTCTATCTAATACATTAGGAGCTGTGTAGTTGGGTTCTGGGAATAATTCTTCCCATGATTGTATGCAGGGAATTTAGTTTGCCTTCATATCTTTTAAAAAGAAGAAAGGACGATGGGGCTACCCAGAGCAATCAAAAGAAGGAGTTTATGCATACAAGTTCCAGGAATCATTCCTTGCCTGGAAACAGGGGATGATTTCAGGAAAGACTGCTATGCTGTTGTCACGCTGATTTCGATTATGAAAGTATATGGGTTCACACTTGCTATGCAGCAGTTGCCATTTCCTAGGATAAGCCAATTAGTCTGAAAGAATGAATAAGGAGATATTAACACCTTTAATATCTGATGCTGCTGCTGCCAGTGCTTCTCCAAAATACTCTCCTGTGAGCATTAAAGTGATGTTTTCATTTATCCACCAGTAAAAATGCAGCCTTAACCCATCTGCCTGTCCCTCTGTGTATATATCTGGGTAATTTAATAAATGCTTCTGGGTGTTGATTTACGTCATTGTATCTCTATATAAGCATGCCTCTGTGAGTATGCTGTTGGTTGTCTGTGAGCGTTCATTGTTTGCGTTTTATGTGTGTATGTCTGTGTGTCTGAATGTGGTTTTGTTTAAAATTTTTTCCTAGAAAAAACAAGGACTCAGACGTTTCATGAGGTTGTTAGTTAAAACCAAGGAGAGGAAGGAAGAGACAGTAAGGGATAATTTACAGAGAAAAAGGGGTAGCTTTGGCTACAGTTAATCATCTGCCTCAGTGTTCACTGGAGAAGATGGGGGAGTTAATTCCAGACATTAAAACATCTCAGGGGAGGATCATATAGATCATGCTGGAAGAGAGATGGAAACAGTAAATTACCTAAAGGCTGACAAAGCGATGGAGCCAGATGTCATCTGATCCCAAAGCAAGGATAAAAACAGGAGGAAAGAACTTTCCCAAGATATACCCAGGATTCCCTTGGAAACTGTAGGTAGAGATAAGGAAAAATATTTCTAATCCCTATTGATGAGATGTATCTCTGGGATACAGGATTAATTTTGAACCCATAACATGGTTCCAGCTGTAATTCCGGTGCACCGGGAAAGGTATTATTCTGAGTCAGAATGCAGAACAAAAGAACATTAAAATTGAAATAGGCGCGAACTTTCCCAACATGCCAGCATCCCTTGAAAAATAAGCCTTAATAATGGCCCAGGAACATTTTCATAACACAAGTCTCCTCAAACCAACAGCAAAAGGGTTCGGACAGATTTTCCAGCTCCGGTGCCCAGATCACTTTGCACACACGGCCTGTTTTCCTGCTCTTGAACAATCATGAGCCTGACTCACCACCCCTTCGCTGCACTATTCGCCCAGTTCAGCTGCAGTGTAAACAACTGAACCCAGTGGCACCTCACCAGGGCAAACACGGGCAAGCAGCCGTGGCCGCGTACACAGGACAGTGACATTCTCAATTTCTAACAAGAGTAAGGTAATTCCTATTTTAGAGGCTGGTACACATCCTAAGACCACAAATATAGTCATTGGACATGTCTTGATACACCAGAATGAGAAATTTTTGGCGTTGCTGGCCAGATGTTCAAAGGACAGCAAATTGCTCACACCAAGCTTGTATTGGCCTTTGTTAGCCAGACAGTATGAACACAAAAATGTTTGTACATGGAAGCGCTGGGCATGTTACCTACGTCCTCCATGACATTTTGGCTGCTATCCAGTATAGTTCCTGCAAAGTACCTGGGACATTTTCTATATATCCTCTGTTTGTAGAGAGACTTCTACACAGCACGACTCTTCCCAATAGTGCTATTAGGCACGAATAACATCAGCTCTGATTGTTGCATGCATTTCCTAGAAGAGGTAAAACAAACTGAGGAAATTAGGTCTTATATCCCCACCTACAATCCTTCAAATGGAAACTACCTGATGAAAATATTTTCTGCAACAAAATAATATGTTCCTGCTTACAGAGAAAAGCATGACTTGGATTTTGAGACAGTTGGCACTTACAAATGAACTTCCCTATAAAAATTCCCACTAAATTCACAAGCCTTTGATGATCCTGTTCACGCTTGTTCTTTTCAGGAAGTTCTCCGCATGTTCCCAGATACATTTCCCATAATTAACATCCTCCATAAAGTCATTTCTTTCCACAGTACGCTGTCAGCAGCCCCTACACTTTTCCCCAGCCAGCCACCCGTCTGGGGTACAGGCGGTGACCCCTCTGCAGGGACCACCAGTGCCTCCAGCTGTGGGGCCCATCTGCCTGTAAAACTCACTCAGCCCTTCTCTGGCCCTTCGCTCCCTGCATTACCAGGCGATGTGTCAGCCAGGGCTATTGTTTTTAACAGGAAGCAAGTTTGGCCGCCTCTGTAATTTAGATTGTGGGCAATAAGCAGGGGTGTGGTGTGCAAAGCAAACAAGGCAGGATTAACAGCTCTTTTCACTTCTGGACAAGGAATGGGTATGGCGGTGGCCCACAGGATCCCGTCCCATATTGGCTACAGCTTCTCCTCATGACCACAGCCAGGAGTGAAAAACCAGAGCGTCCTCCAGGTTTTCAACTGGAGAGTGAAGATAAAAGTCCAGGCCCCATGTTCTGACAGACCTTTATGAGCTAAACATCTTGAAATGAGATTACGAGACAAAATTAAGAACAGTCTTCTCCTTTCAATAGGTCTTTAAAAACAATAACCAGGCTTTACTGTAAATTCATTTATTTGCCCTCAGCGTGCCAATTCCCAAGCTGATATCTCCTCCGTGTACCAGGGATATATATAGATCTAAATGTGGCAAGAAGACAGAAAGATTTTATTTATTTTGCGTAAGGACAGCAATGTGGGGGAATTCTTTTTTCCAGGAAGAACTCACATCAGAGAGCCTGTTAAAGAAATACTATGAGGTAAATAAAATCCAAATTATATTTAGCTCATAGGAGGTGACAAATACTAGTCAGGTTGACTGTTGCCTTGCTGGAAGTCAGTCAGAAACCACTGTCAAATAGGGTACAAAAACAAAGGAAATAGAAGAGAGAGCATGTATTCAAGGTGGGTCTTGCATTTGCTAAAGGGAGCAATGTTTTTCTGTTTATTGCCAGCATTTTTTTTTTACCTAGTTGTGAATGCAAGGAAAGGTACCTAAAGTTAAATCCAGGCCTGCATTCTGCTGGAATCACCTAAACCCTCCGGTTCAGCTCTCCAGAACAGTCTGAAAACCCCTCACACTGTGCATAGCCACTATGTTAGTGGCAAACACAGACCCTGTGTCCCTTGTCCTGCCAGATCACCCCCTCTGTGGCGCCATACATGTCCTTCTGTACCTTACCACGGCCAGGCGTGGACATCAGTCCCCACCACAGCAGCTGTGGATAGGGCAGGCTGGATGAAGCATAGGCAAATAGAGGAAACTTGGAGATGTTTCCTTGCGAAAACCCAAGCCTGTGACAAGACTGGCCTAGACGGCAGTGTGGCAGCGTGTATGAGCCAGGAGTAAAGTCAAAGCAAGGATGAGGCAGCCATAAGCATTCAGATCCCTGGATCCAGACACTCATTTAATGCGTAGGACTTCTCATGCAGGGCTGAGCTTTGTGGGGATGCCCTAGATCCATCCAGTGATCAGACACACTTTAATTCGCTCATAAGGCAGAAGTGCCTCCTCTCACCAAGCGCTCCCTGTCCTCTTCACAGCTCCCTTCTGGGTCAGCCCTCCCCACGGGGCAAGTGGGTGCTGCAGGAGGATCATCATTCTTTCCTGGCACAGCAGCTAATCCACCCAGCCTGACTGCAGGGAGAGAGCTGCTGTTTGGAAGGGAGCAGTCCGGGGCGGGGGGGGGGGGAAGATTTTTTAACCTATTCTTGCCTTGTTCTGTGTAAGGAAGCCACAAAATCTCTCTCACTGAGGCAGCTGGTAAAATTGCCTCCTTTGTTCAGCAGCAGAGCAGAAAGGACATCTAACCAGAGCAACTGGAATGTAACTTCAAGAGTTATTAAAATTTGCAAGCACTTGCAGTCATTTAAGTGCTCTCTATGAAATGAACATGTAATTATCATATGATTCCCCCACCTCTTCTTGGCTGTTGGGGTTATTAAGTGAAAGCAAAGGATTATACTGCTCACCTGAGATAAAAGAGCCTGCAGAAAGCAGCCTGCGTTACATTAGACTTTGCTATGCTAACAGTTGCTGTCTGCAGTCAGAGTTCCTTCTCTAAGCACTTGAGCACTGTAAAGAGCTTGAGGGGACACCACCTTTGCCTAGAGATAGATTTTTGGGTGAGATTTTGGAAGAAAGCTTTTCGTGTGATCAGTGTTGGAATGCTGGTTTCCTGCTAGAACACACACACACACACTTGGATTTCGTGACCCTGTGTTCTTTCACAAAAGAAAAGTGACCTGCAAAACCCCAGCGTTTTGTATCTCCAAGTGGTGGGGCAATACAACCTACATAACAATACTGAGTCATTGGGGAACAGAAGGATCAAGCTCCAGGGATCTCCTCCTCAGCACAGACCTGCAAATACACTGGAATAATTTGCATTCCACAGCTTGCCTTGCAGAATCCACAGATAAAAATCAGGCTTGGCTTGGCTAGGATAACTGAGCAATATTTAGCAGCAGAACAATAAACCAGCTGGGAAAGCAGGTACTTATCCAAATTCAAGTGGGCACGTCTCTTTGGGCAAGATGGTTCCTTAGGGATTGCCTGCGCAGGGAGGTGGGTACAAAGTAAATGCAGGGTTGAATGCATGGTATGTAAATCCACTCCAGACAAAGGTGGTGTAAACAGTCCAGGTGTTCTCAGCGTAGTGGATGAGAATTGCCTGCAGCTTTTCTGGCTGTATGAGAGCCGAGGTCCTCAATAGCTGGGGAGCTGGCCACTTCCTGCTTCTGGCCTGACACCTTGGCTGGAGCAGCGACTGTAGAGGTTGCCTGTTCCCTCACCCCTTGCAGAAGTTACTGCCTCCGTAACAGGAACTGGAGAAGCAAGCCCTCCTCAGCTCTACAAGCCTGCCAGCCTTTCTTTGCAGGCATGATTACATGAAGCAACATGAAAGATATGCCAAATTTGGGGTGAAAAAGCAAGACAAAAGTAGCCCGCACAGAACTCTCTGTGTAAGCCACCAGGCTGTGAACTGGCACAAATGAAGCATGGATTCAGGTCCTGTTATTTAGGGCTCAGGTTATAAACTGCAACCGACCACTCTTTATTCCCAAAAGTCAAGGGTCTGTCTGACACTGCAGTCACCTCCAACATGGCAACCAAAACAGCGATGATCTTATGGGAAGCAGAGAGAGAGGCAGTCCCAGGGGGTGCTTACTGATGGCGATTCGTAGGTACAACTTTGCTGAGCCCTTTTAAGGAACAGGGGGGGGGGGAAGAAAAGACAAGAATAAGGCCCAGGAGAAGTGACAGAAAGAACGCAGTCCCCAGCCAGATGCACACAAAGCTAAAAGCTCTGATCAGACTTCCCTGTCCCTGTACCCATCAGACATCAGGCGTGGTGTGCTAATACTGAAAGAGCATCAGAGGAAGTGGGATTTGGCACTGTGTGCAAGTGGTGGGGAGACGGATGCGCTCAGTCCATAGTACATGACTAAGGCCACTCAAGTTTGCAACACCACGATGTCCCCAGGAACCTCTGGCCCTGGCTACGTTAGTGCTGGTGTGCAGGTTGGGGATTGGCCAGCACCACCTGCCAGCGCCAGAGAGAAAGGATGTGTGGGGCCATCCTGCACTGCCCACCCAGGCAGCTCTCCATCCCCTGTTTTGGGGGCAAGGCCATCTCTGCCTGCAACAGTGGCCACATACAGAGTTTTTCCAGCTGAGTGGCTGCTGTGGGTTTCCCTGTGGCCTGTCTGAGGGTGGCTCCTTTCCAGACAGAGCCACGATAATGCTGATGTGGCAGAACAACCCCACTGCCACATGGGAGGGCTGGATGCTGCAGCGAGAGGGCTTTCAGAATGTAAGCTTGAGCCCAGGGAGTTCCGTAAGCCACCAGTGCTCCTAAATTCTCTACCCCTTGGGGATGCTCCAGGTTCAGTGTATGCCTCAGGGGACCCTTGGTAGGACATGGTACTCTGAGCCCCAGGACATCCGTCAACAAAAATGGCATTCAGGCATGACTTGTCTTGCATGGTGAGAGTAAGTTTACATACAATTTGCATAAAAGTCTCAGAGGAGGTTATGGTGTCACTTGTCACCAAATAGCCTTGTGAAAGCAAATTGAAATGTGTGAATCTACAGAAGAGGCTTGTTTAAATTTCTAAGGGAAGGAAGGGACTCAGCCTTCCTTTAGCCACCAGAAGCGCAAGGGCATTCACATGAGGTTCAACTCCATGGAGAATATTGCACATTTCTGCTGAGCAGTAGAAGAAGATTAAGATGACCAGAAAAGCAAAGAGTATGAGCAGGGAAGGCTAAAGGTGCTGGAGCAGTTTCATCTTCTTCATACTTCCTCCTTCCAGAAGCATTGCTGTGCACTGGAGCATTAAAGGCGAGATCTCTTTGCATCTTGCTGGGCCCTATGGCAAAAGGAGATGTCCGTCTGCCCCTACAGCTACAGGAGAGTTTCAGAGCACGACTAGTGCAAAAAAATATGCTTATCTCACAGAAGAAGTCAGCTGACAGCAGGCTTTTCTGTGTGTCACAAGCTCTAAGCGAAGTCCTTCCAACCGTGATGGTATCAGCCACCTGTATGGGCAGCCTTTCCTCCCTTCCACCAGTCTACACCTTGTCGTGGTGGCTCTGCTCCCCAGATAATGTCTGGAGCTACCGCAGGTGCTTGAACAGCCCTTGTTAAGGCGGGATGACAGCCTCTCGGTCACCACGGATTAGCGCTGCAGACCAGTCAGTTCTGTTTTCTCCTGTCTGAAAACAGGGAACAAGACAGAAGCAGCTCCTCCGAGGTATGAGCTGACTTTGAAGTCAAGAGATCAGTGGATGATCTTGAACAATTTTCTGGCACGTTCAAAGATCTGCCTCTCTCTAGCTTGCCAGTCACACAGATGGTGTAAAGAAGGGAAAGGACCAGAACTGAGGCCACCAGGGACTGGTTCTCTGTCCTTGTTGCTAGAACATTTGTCTTCAACATCTCTGCTGAGTTTCTCCTAATAGTTCACCAGCACTATCGCTCCTAACTCCTACCTGCAGTTCACTCGCTGGTAACCAGCAGGTAGGCTACTTGCAGTTGCCCAAAGCAAGAACAACAATTAACTGAGGGAAGCAGATAAAAACTTAGATGCTTCTCTGGCTCCAAACAATATATTGTCCAAACAGAACTACTACTTTTGTGACTTTTTTGGGTTTTTTTGGCATGGAGAAAATTTCAGCTATCATAATTTCAAGTTTCCAGGAGCTTTTTGTTCATAGCAAAAAATAAATTGTTAAGGTTTGAGGCACTCAGTATAAATAGAAACAGATCGTATTTATGAGATCAGGATTTAATATTTTTAGGTAATATTTGTGAATTTGGTGACAATCATGATTTAGTAGGACTGCAGTGCTGAAACAGTAAATCTATTTTGTGCTTTTGGACAAATCACTTAATCATTCTGATTCATGGCATCCAGTGCTAATGAGAAGAGTCTCTTACGCTAAACTTATCACACATGCAAGCTTTGCTTTGCCAATCTGGACTGTGCCAGGAAAGTGCAAATACCCAAAGATTATAGGCAATGGTAACGGGTGTAGCAATAAGGATGATCTTGATAATTATGTACCTTCAAGAGAGAGGAGAAACTTGTTTTGACTTGCAAATGGAATAAGCCTGTCATAGCTGTGATAGGAGTCACCCAGGCTGGCAAGAACTAGGTTTTTTTCAGGTCTCTTTAATAAACTGGTACAGTGGGGAGTGGAATCTGAGAGAAGCTCTGCTGAGAAAGCACTCCTTTGGTCCTCCAAATGTTCAGACTTCTCGATCCGTTTTGCTTGCGACCGTGCGTCATTTTAGGTCCAAGCAACACCTCCCTGTCTAGCAGCCTGCTATGGTCACAGGGGCCTCACAAAGTCAGGCCAAAGATCTTGCAAATACAAAAGTTAAGCATAGCTCTAAATATTTGTTGGATTAGGGCCTTACTTTCCAATCTTACTGCTGCTTATAACTCAGGGTCAACCCCAAGAGCATGTTGGAAACAGGGTGTTGATTCAGCCCAAGAAATTTTATGGAAGATTCCTTCCTTCCAGATTTCTCTAAAAACAGCACAGGAGTATAGATGCCTGTGGCTGTGATGTTGGCTGTTTCCTCTATTTAACTATGTTATTCTAGTGTTCTCCAACTCAGATAACTGTCTTTTCCAAATGGTTAAACACACTCATAAAGAAAGAGAGGACTCCATTTCTCTATTTATTTAACCACAAATCCAAAGCACATCCACAGAACTGAATGTCCCAGAGAAATCCTGTAGGAAGATGTTTTCTCACCATACTGCCAATGACAGTGAAAGAGTGGAAACAGAGGAGACATCTAGTTCAAATTAATTTCTAGAGATATGAAAAAAAAATTGGAATAATATACCTTATACCTTATACCTCCCTTTTCAAATTCAGGGACAAAGTAGGCAACAGCTATGCTACCCCTAAATTATTCTCGCCACCTATTTAGGCAAGAAAAGGTTCATCTTTGGGACCTTTATAACAATGTGTTTATACAATGAAGGGCAAATCCAAGGAGCATCTGTCATCTCAGAGCAGGGTCTGAAGGTGGTGCCATTTTAATTACATCAGCTCCAAGGAACAGGTTAGGTTAAGGAAAAAAAGGAGCCCAGAAAGCGGGAGTGGGCAGTTAATAACAGATATCAGGAAATTATTAGGTTTTGGTTTATGTCAATCACCAGACTAATATGTGAAGGATATAAAACACCATTCAGCACGGAGAAAAAGTTGGGAAACACTGTAAACATTGAACTGAGTAGTGCTGCCCTCGATTCTGATGCTGACACTACATCTCGGAATGGAGACAAATGGAACATGCCCGTGTTTAAAGCCACTTTTCCAACTTAGGGAAATATTATGATGGCATAATGTTATTACTGTACCAAGTAGTGAGTCCAGCACGTTTCTCTGAGCAGGGACTGTTTAACTTCAGCCACTGCCCCGCACCTGAAGGGTTTGTTTCAGAATGTTCTTCCTCAGCCCTTTCCTCATCTCATTTCTTAACATGTGGGTTACACAATCATTCAGCTGCAAACCAGTTTTGTTTCCATTTTGGCTTGCACAACCTTCCTGTTCTCTTTAAACAAGTACTAGGTAGTGTGTGTGGGGGATTTATTTTCCAACTTTCATTGAAATATTCCTAATAAGACGGAAAATTCCAGGGAGCAGCTACAAAAACGAGAAGACTAGATTACCGTACACCAAAGGGAAGCAGCATTTTCTAACTAACTCCTTCATTTTATGTGCGTGTGATCCACAAACCACTTAATGAAAATGGAAAAATGATTGAGGAATCACTCAGGTCCTGACAAAAAATAAACTAACAGTAACAACCTGATTTCCCTGAAAATGGGCTGGTCTCCAAAGCATCTGCCAAGACCAGACAACATGGTGCTTGCAGCTTTCCTTTGTTTGCTCTTCAAAGCAGGTAGAGCCAGGAACTGTTCCCGTGCCTCATGGCAAGCCCTAAGATGTGGTACGTGACTTTCAGATGAGGGAATTCCGCATTTCTCCCTGAATATTTCACAGTATGACAGCAAGGAGAACAGCACAGACACAGCTGAACTGAGGAGATGAATTGAAAGGCCGAAAATGGATTCTTCAGCATTACCTGGTAGTATGGGGAACTGAGAGGGCAATTAAAACCAACATAAAAGAAGATTTAATTGCAAATCAGCGAAACTTGCTGAAGCACAGATAGCAAGAAACAAAGAATCACCCCACCTGATGTCCAAGCCCTTCAGAGAGGAGAGCATTGCCCTCAGCTCCCCGGGCGGCTGATGGGAACAGATAGGCCCTTCCCAAGGAGAGATTGAGATCTTGGACCCAGCAGTCCCGGGGGGAGCGTCTCCCTCTCCCCAGAGGGTGACTCACCCTCAGACACAACCATATCAAGGAGAAGAAATCTAGGACAAACCCACTCAGCCGCTCCATCAGGATGAGCAGCACAGCACAGCACAGCCTTCCCCGTCCCTGCAAGGTCACCGCATCCAGCAATGAAAGAAAAACCAAAGTGAACTGTAAGCAAGCATTGATGGCAGGCCACGGGGTCAGCCTAACCTGCTGCCCGGCCGCCTCATCGTGCCGAGACTGCAGCCACCGCTACAGCACAGTGCAGTTATTTCAGTGTAAGTGTATAGGCTACAGCTTTTACATCGGAGACTGCAAAAAGGAGCATGAGCAGGAGCATGAAGGACTCCCCTATCTTTAGAGAACAGGGCACTGGGGAAGGGCAGGAGGGTGCCTGGGGAGGGGGGAAGAGAGAAGTCTTGCAGCTCATGAGGACACCAGTTTTGAGGTGAGCAGCAGCGCTGCTGGCAGGTGGGAATGGTCTGAGGTCCAACGGTAACACCCTCAGCCTGTCTCTTTGGCCAGGCAGCTCTTTGCATCTCAAAGCATTTATTTTCTTTGTGACTCCTACCACTGACTGCAACATTGCCTCTTGCAGGTATTTATGGAATCAGCAAAACCCCTCCTGCCTAGGTGCCCTGAAAGACATCATTATTGTCTGTCCTGCAAGCAAACTGCAATGCGTCTCATTTAAAGGCTTTTCTGGATTAATTAACAGGAGAGCAGCGCCAGCTGCAGAAAATGTCAGGGCCCCACTGCCGGTAAGGTGAACCCTGCACTCACTTCAGGAGCTGAGGGCGGGTGTCCCTGGGCGCTCTCCCGCGGTGCCGGAGTTCAAACAGGCACGGCAGCAAGCAAAGGGACATATCCAGCCCCTTCCTGAGCAAAGCACCCAAGCCGAAAAGCAGCCCGAGATCACAGGCACCTGATGTGCTGCTTGTTCCAGAGGCAGCAGGGTGGGGTAGAGGACTGCGAGGGGAATCTGCTTTCCTCTTCAAGACAGAAAACATCAAAGTTGCCCTGAAAAATTAAAAGCTTCTGGACAGGCTCTTAGTACATTTAAAAAAGGCAAACCAGAATTGTTTCAAACGTACATCACATGCAATGGAAAAACACTGCACGCCTGGCATTTAATATTTTTCACCTGTGACCCAGGATTGATGTCTATTTAACTCCCTGATTTAATCCGATGACATGTCTCAGCAAGAAAAAAAAAAAAAAAAACAACACACAAAACTTTCAGGGTTTGGAAAGGAGTTGGAAAAAACTAAAGTCACGCTCAACACTTCCCCTTCCCTGGAGAGATAGGAGTGCTGCTTGCCCTTTCCTGACGATAAGCATATCCTGGTGGTTAAAAATACATTTTGCTCTTACCGTAAATTCTCCATTAGCCAACTCCTTCAGCCCAGCCCACGGTGTTGGGGTTCACGGTTCCTTAGAGGCCACACGTGACAGCACTTGGCCTGTGCGCGTCCAAATACACTGGAGAAAAAGCAAAAATTAGAGGTCTGATCCTGCTGCCGTTGGCTTCACCTGGAGCAGCGGTCAAAATCTGTTGAGTGGCAACACCATTCCTCTCAAATGACTTCTACCTTTCCCAGGACCCTGTGGACTCTGCATTAATTTTTTACTTTACAGCAGCTTCCAGACAAAAAGTAAAGGATTGCATTGAATTCTGAACAGTGATTAAGTCTTCAGTTAATGTTATTATTTCCAGTATTCACTGTGCTGAGGGGCTGACTTAACAACACAGAGCTTAGCGGAAAGCAGGGCTCGCTGCTTGACTTGAGATTCTGGAGGCCAGGAGCCAGTTACTTGGTCTGCAAAGCTTCTCATCCTTCCCACATCACCTCATCTCTCTTCTTCACCTTGAAAACTCAGCCTGGTTAAAGCCTGCTTTGAGACCTGGGCTCTGGAAAGGACACAGATGCCACCTCTCACCAAGGAGGCACTGGCCCTGGGAAGAGCCTGGCTCAGCAAAGCTGGGGCTGCCCACACACCCAGACACCTCCACAGCAATTCCGACCTGCTGGGAGCCTTCGCCAGCTGCATCGCCTC
>NW_009649588.1:750354-793604 GCF_000708025.1 Charadrius vociferus
CTTCTCTCGGGCTGGGGTAGAAGCTCGTGGACAACTGTGACTCCCTGTGGCACAGACATCAGGAAAGTCACAAGTCCTGTTGTGTAAACTCAGTACGTAGCCTTCTTGGCAAGTACCTTGCAATTAAGGAGGCACAGGGAGGCCTTGCTTGCAGGCGCTGAGAGCCTCAGCTGAAAATCCTGTGTAAGGAACCACTTCTGGATTTCTTCTGTGGTATTTTAGAAAAAAAATTGAGGGGGTAAAAAGAGGAAAAATGGAAACATCAAGTTATATCTCCTCTGGGCATAAAAGGTAAAGGAAAACAGGCAGCAGCCCTCTTCCCTTTCTGTTAGGATTCCAGGCTGTGCAATAATGATAAATCCAAGTTCACCCTCCCGTCTTTGTTTTCAAGACTCAGTACAACAGGGGAGATATGGCAGAGCCCATCTGCGCAGCCATAACCATGGGAACACCAGCAACAAGGGTAAATCAACACGAGATTCCCTATCATCAGCCCGTGTTTACACTGGAGGCCTCGGGCTCTCTGCACCAAACTGGCTGGCGGTGCAGGACCTGTGCTTCACTCGGTACGGCTGTTGAACTACGCAAAAGGTTTTTATTGAGCAAATAGCCACCTTTCTGTCTTAACACCCACTGTGTCTTTTAGAATACGTGTTTACAGCACCCCGTTTTGCACTCTGCTTTGAAGCTGCGGCGCTGCCTTCCCCCTTCACTCCCCTTGTCCAAGCGACCCCAAACCTCAGCTTTTCCTTGACTCCTACCTCACATTTGGCCTTGCCTCCATGTCCTTTTATTTAAGGACATGGATTTATGGACCTTATTTAAGAAAAGGTAGGCAGAGCTCCGGGTGAAATCACATATTTTCCTGAAGATCAAAAGATACAGCACTACTGCAGTGGCTGAGTTTATTGCTGTCGTTGCTCTCCCACCTATACTCACAGATGATGGAAACCCTCCTATTAGAGTCAGAAGCCCTTGCTCTGGCTCCTCTGGCTCAGCAGAGGCAGCGCTCGCAGAAGCAATGGCCAGTACGTCAGCAAAGGCAAAAGTGCAGCACGAAGGAGGCATATTGCTTAATTTGAGTTGCAGCTGCTTGGCATCTTAAAAAAGTCCAGATCTGTGAACTTGAAGAGGTTACGTCTGCACGCCATGGCGCAACTGAGGGTCGCCAAATATCTGGCAGCCCTGGAATGAGCTGTTTGTACCCGCCCTTGGGAGCAGTTACACTTCACATATTTTTCTCCTCTGCTTTTAAAGGTCACATGAAAGCAGCAGTATTTGTAAAGAGGATGAGTGAAGGTGACTACAGGGGAGAGCGGAGAACTTCCAACAGCTCTGAGAGCTTTTACAGGTACGCAGAAGCTCCTTCCCACTCCCGTTTCTCCCCAAGTGGCCATCACCGACGTAAGCATTTACTGCCTGGACAGAGCCGGAGAGGCACTGCTCCCACCTCCCCTTATTTCCTTAGCCTTCCTTGTGCTCCTCCATTTATTTCCTTTGGGTTTTCCCCTTTGATTAAACTTCTGGCATGTAGGAATGTTTAATAATAAAACAGATAACTCATGGGAGATGATATTTATAAAATCTACTACTTTTTTTTTCCATTTTTTCGTAAGACCTTGAGCGAAAAATCTTGAACTACGTTCTTCCTTTCTTTTAAAAATAGAAAGAAAAGGCATAAGGAGCAGTTAACAAGTTTTCAAACCATCAATGTTTTATTTGGTTAGTTTATTAAACACCTTTAAGACAATTAATTTTGGTCTGTACCCTTCTATAAAATAATTCAAGTTCTGAACAAACCTCCAATACATAAAGCAAAGTTACTTTTACCATACGCAAATTTCAGATCAAAATACAACACTCTGTTTTCTTACATTTATAAAACCCGGTCAAATACAAACAACATTAAAAAAGATAAAACACTTTCACTGATCCTTGGTACAATATTACAGCACAATTTGCACAGTGGCAACTAAGTTCCCAAAGCACAAGTCAAATACTTTAAAAAGGGAACCTCCCTTTAGTCACCCAACATTATACTGAACACGTAAACAAAGCGAGTGCTACTTTATCCAGGAAAATTCTCGTGTCCCTTTTCGTATTGTGTGTGAGCCACAAAGCAGTTCTGCAATTTGGTTACTGCTCAGCAACCAAACAGCTTTCCTGCTTCGCTGTGACAACTTTATGTGCAACTGATCCATGAAAATAAATGGATGGAGGTGGACCAGGCTCTACACTGGGCAATTTATGGCAACTAAAATAAACCAGGAAACACATATTTTCCTAAAAACAGATCACAAAACTCTTTTTTTTAAAAAAAAAAAATAATCAATACCAAATTATCTGTGGGTAAAGTTGGAGTAACTGCCTTTCTCTTCACTTCCAAGACATCTAATGTAGACACAGAGTGTTTTCAATTGTTGAGAGTTTGTTCCATTGCAAAACCCAGTGTTTCAGCAATAGGTCAAAGTGCCATTAAAATTGCACATTTTTCTTCAATTATGAGAATACATGGTAGCATGCAATGTTCCTTTGTTACTACGCCTAAAAGCTTGTGCTTACACTAACCTATGAACCATGTGGGATCTCTAACGGAACAGAAACAAGAACAAAAATTCAAATACAAACATAAAATGATAAAACTGATGCATCAGTTGACAAACATTCCCAGGAAGGTTCTACTTAGCAAACCTTAAAATAACACCTCGAGAAGAGAAAGTAAACTCAGAGCAACACCAGAAGGGTTTAATGTATCCGAGTCGGGTTATACTTTGCATAGGCAGTCGGGGCAATTGCACTGCAGAGCAACCAAAGGGTATTTTGGCCTGCAGAGACCCCTTCTTTGTTTACCCCCACCCCCAAACCGCTAATGTTACTTACAATTAAATTGCAAGTTCAGTTACTTTAGTCTCAGCTAATGTGAAAACACGTATATAATTAAATGGAAAAATACACTAATGGATCTAACTTTCCTGTCCTCCCTATCCCAAACTCATGTCATACCTGGTAGGATACCACACACTTTCCAAAACTTTTCATATCTGTTCACACTAGTATTATCCCAACAGAATGAAGGAGAATTGCATACTGCAGAAATTGTACATATTTAGATAACGCTCGAGTGTAAACAATATAGGATGGAAACCCCAGTGAGGTACAGCAAAAACTTAATTTGCTAACTTAGTCTTTTAAGTGCAATTGAAACACTGCGCACTGCCCTTCTCCAAAAAGGTCTCTCCATAATTAAGCTACACTACTAGGCTTATCCCCTTAAAGCTACGCACCCGTGCTATAACTCATTATATTGACTTAATGCAAATACTTGTGGGGGAAAATTAATTTACAGGGTTAATTAAAATCTTTGTAGTATTCAAAAGGAATGATAGTAAAGGGATCAACCATGGAAAATATGGTATTACAGTTTTTAAAAATATTTCCAATAATTCTAACACAAAACAGCAAGTATATTTTGAAAAATGCATAGAAACCCTGTCAATACAAAAATCCCCACTAAAATTACACAACTAAGCAATTTTAATCTAAATATTTTATGTGCTTTTCCTATAAAGGCCACTTTGACATACAAATACAAAAAAATTTACATTTTTCCCCAAAATAACTTATTTGTTCCTCAATTAAAAATACTGAATATGGAAGCATAACAACCCTCTCACATGCCAGCTGCTCATCTGCAGCGGCAACTTCCAAAAAAGAAAATCTCCAAATATTTTCAATTACCAAAAAAAAATACGAAACGCCTTCAGCCTTTGTTCTGCCTGGCACTGGGAAAAACCTGGGGTTAGGCCCGGGATAGGCTGAACCCCTTACACTGCATGTGCTGGGGAGGGAATGAATATACACAGACACCTGTGGAGAGACTGTCTGTCTGTCTCCCGCGTTATGCACTGAAATCCCCTTTTCAAATCAGAGAAATCAATCAAGGTTAACCTGAATTAAAGAAAGACAAAACAGTACACGGAGTTAGTAGGGAGAAGCAGTGTGAGGTACGAGTTGGGTTAAGTAAATGACAAATAAAGGCAAGCTACTCCAAGGAATGCGCGTAGAGGTGAGAAGACATGATCAACTGGTAGAGAAGAGCTACTCCCAGGATGTAGAGCGAGGGGAAAACAGTGTACCGGTTTTATTAGTATTTAATAGGGGGAAGAAAAGGAACACAAGGAACAAACTTCACTGGAAAAAACGAAGCAACAGAAGAACAAAGAACCTTTACCAGCAGTCCTGACCACATGGGCATTTATCCCTGAATTGCCATGGAAGCAGTAAAATCAAACTCACACTCCTATGCACAAGCGGTGGAAATGAAAACTTACTTGGACTGGATTTAAGACGTCACAGGTATTCTTTACTGTAAGCACCAGATCCACAACTGAACAACACAGGAACATAACAGCAAGACCTACATCTACCCACAGTAGCACGGCAAACCCCAAATGCCTGACGTGCACTAGAGCAGAGATACGCAAACGTTGTGAAGCAGCCCCTAACTTACTCCAGTGGGTAAGCCACCCTGGCGGGTCTGCAAGGCAAGCACCAATCGACAACACAAGACTAACAGGAGGGACACACTTCAACAGCACATCATTCAGAGTCAAAACACCTAATAAACCCACAGAGGAGGTGGGGGGAAAAGGGGGAAAACTGGTGAACAAAAGTTGATTTGGATGCAAGATTTTTGGGCAGCCATTGAGTACAAACTCTCCTAACCTTGGACCAAGGACTGGATTTGGAAGGACACAAGAGCTGTGGCGTCTTCTGTATCACAAGGAATTCAGCTCTCTGGTGCGCTGTATTGCATAGTTTGATTGAGGCCAAAGAGCATTTACGTCTTATTTTTCCCTGTTTTTAACAGAAGTAACTCAATATAGTCAGGTCAGAGCATTCCAAAGCCTGGCCCCAAGCAATTCATGGATTCATTTCTAAAGCAACACAGGAAGATTTTGGGGTGGGCACATAAACAAATAAGAGCAAAAACTCCATTCCCACACAAAGCACAAAAAGACCCACAGACAACACAGGCACATACAAAGCCTGTAACTAAACACATCTGTAACACATAAGTCAAAGCACGACAGCTGGATGATGGGAATAAACCTTGCTGTCAAGCTGCATGCCAGCGAGGGTAAACAAGACCAGGTGAGTGCTTCTACCGCACCACACTGATACATTTTTTGTAGAAAAAGTGGCAATATATTTTGACAATAGCCTGGTAATTATAAAGATCTTAGACATAACGCTGAACCTTTATGAGAGCAGCAGCAATGTGGCATTACATTACACCCTCCTATCACTTGGCTCATGGAATACAGATACCGTAATTGGATTAATCAATGCAGTTGTTAGTTCATTCTCTTAAACTAAAATAGGCAATTTGTACAGTACAAAGTCAGACTAAGTATATTAGTCATCATTCATATAATACGTATTTAAATTCTTTAGCCCAATCCCACAAGGTTTATGGTACTCAATAAATACAGTTTACAGAGGGAAAACTCTGAAGGTAGCGCATCTAACGTGAAGAAATTTTGCTTTTTCCTTTTGAAGGCAAAATTAAAACAATCTCAGCTTGTCAGGCTCCCACTTCAGATTATTAAATAGTAAGCATACAAACTGGGAAGCAGTATATATTTCTGTTTTCTCACAAAAAAAGTGGAGGGGAAAGCCAGGTGGCCCGGAGCTGCCCAGTTACTAAGCCAATACTTGCTGTTCCACCCTGCAAAAATAGTTCCAGAGCCTCCAATATTTTCAGATTTAAATAGAACAAATGCAAAATATTAGATCTCCTATAACACTCAGCCCATAAACCTTTGTATCTTACCCTTCTGTGAGGGACAGGGTGGCCTCATCCTTACCCGTGCTGCCAGGCCGTAGCTGCAAGGCTCAGACTCTGCACACAGGCCTGGCAATGAATGGTGCTGCTCTTCAGCCTGCCCTAAAATAAGAGGATCAAGGATTTGCAAGCTCAGTAGGGTTCTCCGTGGTCCCTCGTTTATTGGCTGTCTTTCAGACAGTGCTGCAGGTAATGCAGATACTCCTCATGAAGGCCACCAGCCCTTGGTTCCTGGACAACGACAGCCTGTATGAGTTAGGATGGTCCAGAGAGCAGCACCCAACACGTGAAAGAGGAGAAGGACAAGGCAGTCTCTGGACTCTTTTCAAAAGGCTAAAGCACTCCTGGGTTAACAAGACTGAGAAATAATCTACCCCTGGGACTATGAAGCCTACGAAAAGGCAGTAACCTGATGTCTGGAGATGGGACAAGTTCAAACCCCCTGATCCTTCCTGCTGCTTCAGACAAGGCAGGAGTAGGAGTTTTTAATGCCCTCTACGAATGAAAAACTTTTAGCAATGTGAAGCTGCCAAATCCCTAAACCAAACTGATGGTACGAATTAAACAAAAATAAAGACAGCACAAAAAGGACAACAGCACAGCTCTTACACAGGGCTGAAATTCAGCTCTCTACTCTATGGCTTGCATCTACAAGAGCCTCCTCCTCAGATCGACCCAGCTGACGCCACTCTAGCGATGGCAGCAGCCTGTACCTTCCCTCCCGATGACCCATGGCACAGGGCAGCTAAACCCTGCGGGGTGAACAGCCCTCGCCAGCCAGCTGCATGCCTCTGAAACAGGGGCTGAGCGGATGAGGTCCCAGGCAAAACCCATACCTGCCCCAACATCAAGATGCTCTGACAGCCACAGAGGTCAGCGTGTCCCAGACACATAGGGAACAACACACAGCCAGGGCCTGGGACCGAGCCCAGAAGGATTAATATTTACGGAATAGCCACCATGATGCCAGTAGAAGGCTCTGGAATTAGCAGCTAATTGGGACAGTCCGCAGAGCCATGAATAGCTCCTTGTTTCATCCCTACTCTTTGTGCATGGCCAGTTAAATGTTTGCTACATTTAATTCAAAGTTAGTATGAGCTGCTACTTAAAATTTTAGAGGAAAACGTTCCCTGTGAAGCATTTCTTGGGTTTGCCTTTACAAAGAAAGAAAAAAGGCAGCATTTTCCCATTACATTTTGTATTATTAAGGCCTTTGACAGTTTGTAAGCTGCCTTTATGAAAAGGGATGTTTTTGAAAAAAAGGACTGAATACTCAAAAAACCAACCCCAGAGAACAAACACGAGCTGATTATCAGTTTACATCGGTACTTTAAGAAGTCAAGCACAGTGTAAGGAATTCAAACATATGTCAAAATAGCACCTTTAGAAGCAGAAGAAAACACGCTTGCTTTTTTTTTTTTTTTTTTTTTTTTTTTTTTAATTCTTCAGGCTAAGCAAAACCCTGCAGACTTGAAGATCCCAAAGAAATGGGCAAATACATAATCTCAGGTACAGAAGGTGGGTATTTATTTGGGCAGGTTTTTCCTCTGTAGGTGAGTAATTGCAGAACTCCATGGAAAAAAAAAAAATCCAAATTAGACATTGCAGAAAAATCAGTGAATCTCTCTATTGAGATACTGGATCAAGCTCACAGGCAAAACAGTGCAGAGTAGAGGCAGAGAGAAAACTATCTGATCTGTCCTTAAAAGAGCAGACGCTTCTATTTTTTTAAACAGATCTTTTCCTATTTAAAAATTGTCAGGACAGTCTTTCAATTGCTTCTCTCATTTACAAGTATAATAGTTACTTTCAAGTAATATAAATTTTTATTTACTTTTTACAGCAGCTGCAGGTCAACCTTGGTCTTTTTGTACAGAAACATGCATTTAAAATGAAATTAAAGTAAACTGTCCTTGGACAATGGCATCATTCTGCCCTGCTTCTTGTCCACTTTTAGTTTTTTATTGAAGGACAAAATGCAATTTAAAACAAAACAAAACAAAATTTTGACAAAGTGCAAAGAAAAAAAAAAATGAGGTAGCTGGGAATAGGGGCTTTTCCCCACGGAGAAGGCAGCAGACCTCCAGCCACAAGTAACACGTGTACATGGGAGGGGGCTACACGTGTTCTACCTCCAGGATCACTTACAGATGTTCAGGTGATCCCTAAACCTGCTGACATTAGTTTTACAAGCTTGATGAAAAGCCAGTGTATTAAGCACTCTCCCCACATACAGCGAGTGGAGTTAAAGGATGCAGAGATGTGCAGAAAGCCACTGCACGGAGAGATCAAGTTTGTGCGGACGTCCTCCAACCCACAGGAGCTCTTCCTAGCGATCATGGGCAAAAGCAATGCATTCAGGAGTAAATTTGGGGCAAGAGTGAAAGCAAAATCCTGTTAATAAGAGCAAAAGACAAAACAACCGAGACCAGAAAGCACCATTTTGCATGGGGTACGCCCAGGAATCTGCATCGGTGGGTCTGACGGGGCTTTGGGGGTCAATTCTCAGCCAGCCACAGCCTCGAGTCCTCTCTGGCCCTCGACACGTCTGCAGCTGGGCAACGTCCCAGCCATGCTCCCAGACACGGAGGGCAGCAAGGGGTGGCAATTAACAAGCTCTGCCAAGTACGGCCTCTTGCCCCATGGGACACACAGAGCAAAGCCATGTGCAGTATAAGGAGAACCTTGTTGTTTCACTGATACTTTTCCTCCTCCCTTTACACTGGAATGATCCCTTCTACAAGTCCACCAGAACACAGCTTGCTGCTTACATCGATTAAACTAAGATACGATTGAATACTGACCAGACATTGCAAAATACAGTCTCAGACCCTCAAATCAAAAAAGTTTCAATTACAAGAAGTAAATCATTAGGTTTTGGAAGTCAGAGAGGGAAAAAAAAAAAAAAAAGTAAGCTTAAGATTGCCTTAGCAGCTGTTTCCCCAAGCAAACAAAAGCTAGAACAGATCCCAGCTTCTCTAAGCAATCCAGAAGAGTCCTTTGGACTAGTTTAAGACTAGTCCTGAAAGAGTTTGAAAGTATTTCTTAAGAGGGTACTTTGGGCTTCCTTACAAAGAAACTTTAACAAGAGCTTTAAAAAATGTCAGCTCTGTTCAACTCGACCACATTGCCAGATACCCCGGTGTACTGGTTTACTTATTCTAATAATTAAGCAGGCTTCACTTTTTAAGACATAAAAATAGCGAAACAAGCAACAAGGATGATAATGCTTTCCTGCTATAATGTGTAAATTAATAAAACAGATGCTGCCCAGCTGCAGCTTCAGCATGTGAACTCACTAAGCTGAGAATCCCAGGAACAGCCGGGGATAAGGGTTTTGTAGCACGATGCCTATCGTACACTGAAATTTAGACTTTCCAAAATGGCTCTTGCTTTCATCAGGTGCAATATTGTTCCACAGTTTTTTTTTTTTCTATTCTGAAATTAGCAGAGATGGCAGCATGCTAACGGAATGCACAGAAATTATACTTGCAAAAGCAGCTGACTGTACAGCCTGCTGAAATGCTACCTTTCAGGCTCCGACTGGGTTTAGAACGATAGATGAAAGAAACTTGCCCTTGACAAAACCGGAGGATGTCTTAGCATTAACTGAAAAGAAAGGAAGGCGGAAAGGCAAAGAATAAAAAAATCATGGGCATTAAGTGGCGATTCAAAAGCACCGAGTATTTAAAAAAATATATAACTACGTTTTCATGTTTTATCAATAAAATAATGTTACTTACACTGGGGACACGTCTTTCTATCCTATTATTGTAATCAGATCCATCAGCTTTTACAAGGGCTCAGCATAGTCTCATTTCATCATGAGAATTCAAGGGCATAGGTAGGCAACGGCATTGAGTGTGTTCACCTACTGCTGCACTCTGGCAGGTGTTCATTATTCAAGTGAAACCCTGCAAAAATACTGGGCAACAAGAGTTAGCCTTTTACATTGAAAAGTTACGGTCTTCCAGTTAACTTTACAAGACATTTCATTAGATTATTCCAAATAACCTTCAAATGTTATTCTAAACAAATCCTTTATGTATTTTAATTTTTATAACTAATAACCAGCTACCTAGAATAAGCCAGTTTAAAAAATACCTTTAAGATTTTGTATCACCAACAAATTTACACCATAATCACCTGTTGGTAGCAGTTTATAGTTTAATTCTCCTTTTACCCTTAATCCTTTTTAGCAGGTGTTTATCTACTGTTTACTGCGTGGTTTTGTTCTATTCTTTTAATTTACCCGTTAATCAAATATTTGAGAGAATTACTGGAGTACAACAGCAGGTAGATTACAGAGTCACACAGGCCACGGCTGATCAGAGGGGTCACCTTAAAGCCTGGCTGCAATCTTTCCTACAGTAAGGAATTTCCCAGGAAAAAAAAACAATCAGAAACCACAGGGATGCTGGAGAGCAGGTGCCCAACCTGTCCATAAACTTCAGAGCACACGGATGTGACCCCTGCAGAAAACGAGCAGTGCCTCACCCAAATCTTACTGGCTTTACAGGGACATCTCCAAGCCAGCTTTTACTGGCTCACCTTCCTGATCTTAAGCCACGAGACACATATCTCCTTACTTTTCTTCCACAAGCAGTGTGCCACGGAAACACGGACCCTACTGACGCAGCTCTCAACTCCAATAACAAACAAGGAAGAGCAACAGAAAATGGCAAATGTCAAAAGGCTACAGCACTGACGACAGAATCGCAGGCCTGTACTCGTTCTTAACGGTTAAAGGAAATACTCCAAGTTAAGATGGAAATAGTAGCTTCTAACTGCAAAACAAACATGTATATAATTATCACCCCTCCCACCCACCTGAAGCTGTTTAAGTACTCCAAAGAATAAAGAGAACACAACCCCCAAAACCTTGATGCTAACACTGGAGGCAGAAAGCACCCATACCCCAAATTAAATATAAATCCTTGGAAAGCATCGCTGTGAGTGGCACCAAAACATACCTTATTTGCAGTCTTCAGTATGCCTGTGCCCCTGGGTACAGTCACACTTCCAGGGACACAGCTTTCCTTCCGCAGATAAGATTAACTCAAACGAATTGCACATTATCTAAATATTTATAATTTTAAATACTAAAACCTGTTGTCAGCTGCCGTTTATTAGATACTTGCATGGCACTAGTGCTCTAACAAAGAGCAAAGCGCCCACAGGCATCACACGGAGTGATGTCTCAAGGCAGCTGTGAAGAGTAGCACAAACCTGCAGAACAGTATTAAAAGAAAAGTAAAGATTTACAGTGCTTTAAATAGCATTCATTTAAAAAAAAAAAAAAAAAAAGAACTACGGCTCTTTTTGGGAACACAGTGAATTTTAAGCATCTCTGTATTTTAATGGAACAGTTGAATTACCGTTATATACAGAGGAAACCAAAAGTTTGGCACTTGTAACAACTTGCATTTGTTATTGCATCCTGCGCTTTGCATGGCACATGCGCGTCACCAAAACCCATGCAGGCTGTATGGCCACGGTATTTATGGAACCAACCACAGAAACTGCAGTTAAAACAGGGAAAAATGCTCCCTAAACCTCCTACTTTTGTACTTATGCCTTTACCAAGTCATGCAGGCACAAGAAATATTGCAAAAAAGGAATTGAGCTGCCTGGTGTTGTCTGGAATGGGAGTTCAGAAAGCAAGCCAGGCGCTTCTGTAGCTTTGATGACAAAAACTCTGATTTTCAGCAAGTCCTCTGCTTGAGAAGGCAGGCTGTGAGACAGGCAAGTTTTGTGCAGTCAAAAGCAAAAGGGACACAGCCTGCCCACACTTATTAGTGAGCTGATTTTGTAAATTTGCCTTTGTTTTCAGATTCACCGCTAGCTTTTTGTGTAATCATATTAATTTGCCTTCAATTTAAAGGTGAGGTACCCTCAAAACTGCGGAAAGTCACTTCACCAGGAACAGCTAAGTTGATACAGCATTTTCACGATAACTAAACCTTAAGGAATGGCTGATAAAATCGAGGACAGGCAGACCTTGCTGTGGAAACTCTTCAGGATGCCTCTTTTTCAGGTTATAAAACCAGAAAGGATGGGAATTTGAAATCCAAGACTAACTCTTTAGGAACAGGAGTATCTCACAAGGCCAGATAAGGAACGGGGACAAGGCCAGGTGAGTGCCTCCCTAAGAAAACCAAGAGATTTTGGGGGGAAGGAATTGTGGTAAGAGGTGGAGTGAGGGGAGAAAAAAACCACCGCTATTCCCTTCTTCCACAACCCCTGCCCGCATTTGGTGATGTTCTGAGGACGACGGCTGGGGTTTGTCCACTTCTACAGCAGGGGAAGGGAAGGATGCAGAGCCCAGCCCAAGTCACTCAAGCCCACAACGGCACCCAGCCAGTCCTCGTTGGGATTGTGCTGAGCCTGATCCAAGATGTGAACACCCCAGACCTGCACCCAAGGACCCAGCCCCGATCTGAGGTGCGGTGGACACCAAGTCAGCAGAGCTCTTCAACGATACAGACGCTGGTCTCAAAACAGTGGCATTTCAATGCTGTGATGAACTCACAACCCCAGCGAGGCACCCAGTTTGGTAAATGAGGAAGGAAGGTGCCTAAAAACCTGACACTTGGACGCCAGTAGACTGCACAGACAGCTGGCTAGGAAAATCATTCAGAAAGTCACCTGGGGGGGAACTGGCTGAATTTGACTGGCGATTCACGAGCTGGAAGGAATTAAGGGTACTGTGCCAAGCAAGGACAACTTGAACAAGCTTCTAACCTGCCAAACCACATAAAACCCCTGGATTGCATACTGAGAAAATTCATGAGTTGCTTCCCATGTGGTTCAACCATCACATGCAGGGGTATGCAGCCACCAGGCAAGCAGGGACAGCCGGGGTGCTGGCAGGTACCAGTGAACCCAGTTCAATCCATAGCTGTTTGCACCTTCAACACACTCAGGGAACTGGTGGCCTCCGTCCACTCAGCACCTCTGGTATCAAAGCCTCCCTGCTCTACCAAAGTCAACCATCTCTCTTCCAAGAAGAGTCAGAGGTCAGCTATCCCTCTCTCACACACCACCACCTGTACGATCAGGCTCTCCGTGGAGAAAGGAGAGCCTTGCCTTCAAGCCTTGCTCCAAACTGGAAGGCAATCAAACCTGGTTATTGCACATCCCAAGAGATGCACTTATCACCAGGCTTACAGATCAGAACTGGACAGACGGACACAAGTCAGACCCCAATAAGACGCATCCCTTCCCTCCTACACACACAGAGGCCACAACATCCCCTGGATCGGCCCCACAGACAACACAGATGGGGAATGATCCCCATCCCCTTGGAGCAAGGCCAAGGAAGTGTCGTGGTTTAGGACAGTTTTGAGATCTCAGGAGTGCTTAAGTCTTCGCCTTGAGCATGCACCCGAGACTCCAGGAGACAGTGTCTCCTGAGACGTGGTCCCTGGCCACTAACCACGCAGAAAGTGACAGGAGTACATGCCTGCTTACCAATTAAGTTTGTAACTGTTTCAGGTGAAGAGACTTAAACTTCTTGGTTGAATCTCACGAAGTGCATCCACACCACACTCCAATTACCAGTAGATTTGTTTGTTTTGTTTACATTAAAAAAAACCCCAAAACCTACTGTTAATCCTACTTTAAGTGTAAACATTTGGTTCAATAACTTTAACTGCAAAACACTGCTCAAGTATATATAATTTAGATTTATTATGTGCATTTATTACTTAGGTTTTCTGGATGCTGAATGCCCTCAAGTGTACTGGGAAGCTACAGGGACCCAAGAGATAGCAGCCTGCAATATTCTGAGTAACATTTTCAAAAGTTTTCTAAAGCCACTTCGAAAACTGAGCTCAAAAGTGAAATAGATACTTAGGAACATTCATCACTTTTGAATATGGGATCTTGGCACTTTGTCTAAGAAAAAAAATTGAACCATGTAAGATTTTCAAAAAAGGGAAGTTTTACAGATAAACTAACAGCACTTGATTTATTTCACAAGACAGCCAAGGATGGAAATAGTGGTTCACATTTCTGTAGTAAAGCATTATATATAAATTTAAAATCTAAAGACATATATATACACACACACCAAGTTTACTGTAATGCATAAATATATAAACTTTTTAATATGCCAACTAATATAGGTCAGAAAATTGATGTATATAGTTCAAGTTTTGCAGCACTTCAGCATTGTAAAAAATAAAAAAAAATAAATAACGGTCAATGGATTGGCTGCTGCCCTCTTTCCCCCCCCACCCCTTTGCTCAGAATCAGAGTAATTCCAAGAACACATCAGCACTATGGAAGGACTGAGCACTAATTTCAGAATGTCTCTTCAAGGAATATTCAGTGAAATATAACTATTTTGTACTAGTTTGGGATTGTATTTCAGCACATCTAAGATGATTCAGTTAACAATGACAAAGGTTTACATGACACAACTGAGGGCAGAGATTGGCTTATCTGAGGTCCGCAAAGTTGCAGGGTGGAGAGTACTGTGTGTAGTAATAATACTGGTTATACAAAGTCTCTTTTTCTGAAGGGCAGGAGGTCTTATTTCTATTTCCATCTCTCTCATTTTGTTCCTTTTAAATAAAACCAGGTTACGTCCCACCCATCACAACAATAATGAAATCAAAAATTGAGGTAAAAGTGTTCTACCAGCTGATCTTGACTATGAACAAAAGTCAATTAAATATCGCTACTGATGCGAACAAGACTTAGTAAGAAATAAAACGCAAGATACTAAGTTCTTCACTATAACCACGCCATAAAACCCAGCTTTCAAAGTCAGACAGCAGTAAACAAGACTGTACTTTAGCATGGAAATCATCAGTAAACCAACTTTTGATCCCAATTTAAAGTTGCTGTACAAATTTTCCTTAACTTTTAGTCCAAAAATCATGTTTTCTGCAAAACAAATACATCCTTGTCATATTTCACCTTTGTTCTAGCAGAGATAAAATGCACCGTTCTATAATCCTCAGTCTTAAAAACCATTCTTAGTTTGCAAGCGATCTGAAGTAAAAAGGAACACAACCCATTTTCCTTAATTTGTCAAGTTTTGTTGTCTTTTACCAAAAGCAGCAATCATCACTGTTCCAAACACCCTTTCCCTTTTTACTTGAAGGAAACAGCCACCACAGCCCACACAGAAACACACGCCACCCATCTGTACACCAGTTCACCAGGCTGTTCAAATGAGAGCATAGAAAAAACAGTTTACTTCTCTGTAGTATACTGTATCCATTTCAGATTAGTCCATTTTAAATATATTAAAAATATTTGTAGGAATGAAAACCTTGCAAATGAATGAAAAACCGTATGTACACACCTCCACCATTTTTAGGCACAGACCTTAACTTTTGAGGAAGGACTAGAAATAAAAGGTGCAGCAACCAACATCTCCTACGGCATCATGGTCAAACAACAGTCTTTGCAGTATACCAGGGAGGTTGGTTATCATACAGCTTCTGTGTATTATAGCTATCCAGTCCAAGATAGCGCGTTTATTCTTATCAGTTCCCCTCAAGGGAAACGCATCTTGAATCTTTTTTGCTTTTCAGTAAACTTCGCCAAAGGAATACCAATTCCCACCAGTTTCAGACACAAAAAACCTCCTTCAATAACATGGTTTCAACTCCAAACAGTTACGACTGAAGGTGTTTCCTTGATCTCCCCTTTTATTTTCCCCCCCTCTCTTCTTTTTAATGTATACTTAAGTTATTTGTTCCCGAAACAAGAACTGAGACTCAAGCTTTTTAAGCATTTAAAACAAAAACAGTTACCATACCAAAGCACAGCATACAGTGTAAGTTTCAGCTGTAATTTCTCAGCTTTTCCTTTATATAGAGCTATATTATGGTGGACTGCGCAGAATTCTTCCAGTCTCCTCCACTGTCAGCATACGGATCACGGAGAAGGTACGCGAATGCGGAATAATCCTTGTTGAAGCTGCAGTCGAAAGAGCTTGCAGTTTGCAATCCGCAAAGCTGCACAGCCAGTACGGCGAAGGTCCGATGGAAATAGTGGTTTAGTGCGCTGCCAGGTTCCCGTGCTTCTCTTAAATTCTCTAACATAGTCATAATTTGTACCTGAATTCACATGTGCACAAGAAGAAGATAAAATGCTTAAAACATACTGTAGCTATCACCATATTTAATTTTTAATATGGCAAATACGTGAACAACAGCATGCACAGAAACACAAAATCAATTTCTGGATGTGTGGTTGAAATGACTGTCAAAAGGAAACTACTATGACATTTCTTATCTGCTTAAACCCACTGCATTTGAAATTTCACCCTTTTGAATGTTGTAGAAAGCCCTGTTACACACTCACATATGTCCATATGGCCATGCAAGCATGTAGTCTTCCAAAGGTTCTTTACAGTACGTGGCCAGATGCTGGAAGCTGAGCATTGAATCTGTTTATTCCTACACATTTATTCGGTTGGGATTTACAGCCAAGAGCCACTATCACATCCAGATGAACCACTGGACGATGTTTCCAGAGTGCAGAACCACCTGCTTATTGCTGCACGGATGGGAGAAACAACCTCTGGCACTAACATTTTTTCTCATATTTAGACAAATACAGTAACATACTCTCAGTCTTGATCTCTTCTGATCCTCAAACTGCTAATCAGCCAAATGCTTATAGCACTGAATTTGTTTCTGAAGAGCTCCAATGTCCAAAACCTGTACATTTCTGTACGTTCAGCATAATTCCCCTGCAGACAATAGTAACTTAACAGAACATAGTTGCCAGCCTTTTATTAAAAAAAAAAATAAAAATATCGGTCTCACTAGTGCCATGTATTTAAAAGACTGGAAGAAGACAAGCAACAGGAGGTTATTAGTTCTAATTCTGACCTGTATCAAGATCTCCGATCACATATATGCTGGCTCCAATGGGCACAGCTCCATACACGAAGGAAGAACTAGTCGGGATACATAGGTTCTGGTCATTTAGATAAATCCATCTGTAAAAATAGTAATAAAACCCCATGGTAAGCAATTTTTATTGAGCAGATTGAGAGAGTTCCAGGTTCTTTCTGCAACTACCATCTTTGAATCAAAAACAGTGTACAAGTTGTTATATAAAACCCGGTGGGAACATAGTCTAGTTCAGGACGGTCTTGGCTTTCCCTAGCCTGGAAAAGCAATCGGTCCTGCTCTTTGGGAAGCTCGGGATACTTTATCCTGAAGTTACTTTATTTCAGAATTGCTCCACTCATCTGTGTAATGTATCTGGAATAAATTCTTCTTGCAGCCACCCAGTGTGCCCTTCTAGAAGAGGCATATACAAGAGCCTCTTCTACAACAGGTACGTCAGTCCGTTTTCCCTACAGAGAAGATTTTAGGTAGCTTTGTCTTAAAATCAGTAGAGTCATAAAAGCATATAAGTCTTCATAGTCCATACTAGGGGAAATAACAAATTGCTATACAGCAAGGCTTTGTTATTAAGCAGTGCCTTGCCCCATATAATTCCCTAACTTCTTTAAGTGCACTCTATCAGCGACAAGAAATCCCCGATCCAGTATGAAGAATGCAGCACTTGGCAAAGCTTAACTTTAAACAAGGGATAGACAACTGGAAATCAAAACAGCAAGGGATTTGGGGAAAGAACTGTCCATTACCTGGAATTGAAACAGACCTTCTCGATCACGTATCAGGCTCTTTTCAATCACTTTCCAGCTCCTAGTATCACCTTACAAGTCCCCCGTGTTCACTTTAAGCATATTCTCATTTCAACTCTACATCAACCCGATCTTTCTACCAAGTGAAAAGCAGTTTTCCATGTTGAAGCCTCTGGACACCAGGTAAGTATGTACTCCTTACCCACGTGGGACACTGGCTTATAAAGATGTCCCATTTATCTAGAGTTGTCAGCATCCTCTCTATGGTTCTGAAACAAATTTCTACAAAATGCTGTTGCGCTTTTGTGGATGCTGTCAGAGTTACTATTTATAGACCCTGAAGACATATAAATCAATGCTATTTTAGGTGACTGCTCCCAGATCTTTTATTAAATAATTTATAGAGAAGAGAAAAGTTTGAAAAACCTTTGAAAAGCATCCCATGTATTTTCACAGCCATAGCTGGTTTATTTGGGGGAAAAAGTTATGAAATATCCCCACGGATACTGCTGACCTTTGAAAATTCGGCATTATCTTAAGTCATGATTCAGAAGTAAGCCTCTTCTGGCACCGAAGGAGAGGCTGTTATATATCAATTACCTTGGAGAGAGATACCAATTTTTAAAGGCCAAATGAAAGGATTAGCTGTCCATTATTTTGTCTGTGCCATACACTGAAGGATTAAGATTCTGCAGAACGCAAGGTAATTGTTTGTAGCTGTCACAGAGGAGGACAGATGAACTGACAACGGAGAAAAGGAGAAGCCCTCTATACTGATTCAGAAACTCTGTTACAGAGCAAAACACCTTTCACTACATTTCATTAGCTTCCTTTCCTTCCTGTGCGAAGAGGACACAGTCAGTGTTTTCACTGCTTTTTAGCACCAGGTTACCTACAACTATGCAAATGGAGTAAGTGGCAGAGAAATGCAGGAGGACGACTGCCATTTCTTCCTTTTATTTTTTTCTTTTTTCCCCTCCTTTTAAATAGTAAATATAGGACCATGTTGAAGAAGGAAAAACCACAAAATTAGATGAGGTTACCCTAGCTACTGATCAAGTTTGAGCTTGGAAAACATGTGAACTTCAGGGGGTTTGCCTGCACTACATATTCAAGGTGTCAGGGTTTGAATAAAAAACCCTGCAACAGTGTGTGACCAAACATTTTCCTACTGCACATCAAGACCAGACAGTATTAAGGTATCTGTAGTTGCTTGTGAAAATTCATTCTCAACCTTTCTCAACGCTTATGCTTTAAAAAAACAGGCAGAACTTTTCAGGAACGCTTACAGCAGCTTTAGCAGTTAAAACTAGGAAGGAACAAAGACAGGAAGGGCAGGGGGTCACGTTTCATCAGAATTTGACTACACTCCAGCTTCATGTGGGTTGTGCCTGCTGTTTGAACACTATGGAGAAAACGCCATGACAAAAAATTCAGTCTTCAGGAATTTGAAAACAGTCCTTGGAACATAACTCTTGCGTACTTGCCTGGGATGGCTCTACTACAAGCAAACCCGAGAGGGGCAGGGGAGAAGGCACACATCTCTATAACCACAGACAGAAATGATTGCTCCGAAACTGAAGAATGCTTCCACTCAAATTAAAAAAAGGGGAAGGAATCCCCATTTTTTTCAGTCTTAAAGTGATATAAACACAAAAAACCCCAGCCAAACCCATCCACATTGCTGTAATTAACAAGCAGGATGGTCCCTGTTTTATTTCTAAGTGGGAAGTAAAGAGAGACGTGATACAGAATGAACATATTCCAGGCGTGTCACCTCAAGCTCACACCAGCTGTGAAAGGAAACCTACAAATGAATGAAAATCTTCTCTGTGATCCTCTCATCACTCATCTGATAGATAGCACTATCAGTCAGCCCATTAGTCTTCTCATTACATTTGCATAAGCATTTTCTTTTCACAAAATTCCTGCACACTAAATAGGAGAATCTTCCTAACTACACAAACTATGTTACAAGATTATTTAGTTTACTACTTACATACTGCTGAAAGCATTTCCTTATTTTTACAGTGTTCCAGCAGCAGAAACAATACTTTCAAGGAGTTTTTACCAAGTATTGCTTCTGAACAAGTACCTCTCGCTTTTATCCCCCCCAATAACCAGCAAATTTTGATAATGTTTTTGAACCAGGAGCTTGGGAAAAGGAGGAGGAAGAAAGCCTACCCCGCTTACAGACCCCCAGTGAAAAGCAGCAGCGGCCGTACTGAAGGACAGAGCTCCACCAGCAGCTCATGCAAAGAATCCTAAAGCCAATTTCTTCTCTGTTAAATATTTCCAAACATCCACAATGAAAAGAAAAAAAGAAGTGTGTGCAGACATCCTCCAACTCTCCACACACCTATGTGATGCAAACAGGCACATTACAAGTTATGAACTGATAGAAGGAAAGACTGACCCATCAAGGTCTTCAGTATGTAGTTAAGATTTCCTGCCTTCTATGGAGTAGACCAACACTGAATCATTGAGCAAAGGATACTGTTACATCTCCATCACTTTCACATTTTTTTAAATCCATTTTTAGCTTGATCGATGTTTTAAAAAAACAGGATACCATGCACACAAAGCTCAATCTATAGCCTTTGAAAAAAAAAAAAAACCCACAACTCTACATCCTGAAAAAAACTGCAGTCTGACGCACATATTTTCTATCCTTGGTTCACTTAAATTCACTCATGCACATGACTCTAAATTTAGACAGGCTGACAAAACATTTATTAATTGAAAAATCTCAGTTACAGAAGTACTTCAAATATGAGAATTATTTTCTACATTATCCTGTCCATATTTCATGTGTATGCTACTATTCTGTCTCACTTCATTTATTTTATTACTTGTTTATACAGTATAGTTTAACAAGAGTCTCAATGTTTATTTTTTTGCTAGTGGGAAGATCTCAGCATATTCCTCGTCTTCAGAAAAGTCTGCGTCATGGTTAAGAATAACAATTTTGAAAGACTGTGCACTGTGAGTTATTCTGGAGTAAGTTACTGTCAAAGTAAGCAATGTTAAACAAATTAAACTTCAGTCCTTTAATCCAATTCAAACCAGAATTATGCTGGTTTATATGAACTAATATGTTTATACACTGATGTAAGTACATACTTATGACATATACACTAAGTAAACTCCGTAACTCAGACCCTCATGGACTGCGGATGCCCAGGATGATGCCAGACCCTGTATTCTCAGGTAATGAGAGCTGGGCCACATGAAAAATTATGCAGATCACACACGTGTGCATTGCTGCACGTACCTGTAAACCACCAATATCTGATGGCTGAATTCACAGTACAAAAAATTCTTTCCATTCAAAAAGAAAGTGAACACGATGGAGTTCTGCACTTACTTAAAAACAGCTGTAAAAGTCTGTAGCTCGTTATGAAGTATGCAATACCAATATGCAACCATTAAAAAACACTATGACGTTTGGCTTGAGACTGCTAGAGTTTATACACCGTGCTTTTGACCTACTGCTGCTAAATGATCTTGCAAACATATTCCTCCTTTCCACAAATCCCTCTTAACCCAACACTTTCGGACTTCTGTCAGTAATATACACACGCACTGTCAATGTGGTATTTCAGCTTTGACAGTTTCAGTATTATTCTTTCACTGTCACTACAAAAAGAATACGCACTGTGGAGTCTGAAGGTGCTTAAATCCTTCATGATGACTTTTTGTATCTGCTGGTTTGAAGAGGACTAATTACCTTAGGAAATAAAGGCACTTATCAATTATAAATTAATCCCCTTGTAGCAACTGCGTAATGTTTAAGGTAAGGACTCTGTCTTTGTATATTTCACATTAACTATGCACTAAGGAACTGTGAACTGTGGTAAAATCTATAGCATCACTTACACTTTACTCTTGGAGTAATGATGCACAGCAGAGCACCTGATACCAAGTGCAAGTGGAACTGCTTAACTAACCAAACACACACATTGTTATTTAGCGTAAGGTTTTCACAGAATTAAGAGAAGCATATTATTTAAAGCTTTTGTCCTTCACTCAAAATAAAGTGATTTAGATTTGTTTTCTGCTATTGCTGAATCACCCCTGGAAATAATACCCTCACATTTTCCAGAGAGACAACTGCCTTCATTTCGTATTCACATTTGTGAAACACTATTTTAATGAAATTATGATAACTTCCCAGATTCAATCTTACTTCAAAGAAGAGTACCTGACAACAAAGTATTTTATCTCATTATTCAGCAGGCAGAAATATTTGCTAACTGCGTTTTGAAGGGAAGTCCCTTTACGGCTATTTTCTCTCTTTTCCACATAGGTACAAGGCCTCAGGTCTCACAGTCACTCCCACAGCCACCCTGAAAGGCATCCATCCCACACACGCTCCAAGAGTACTGAAATTCGCGGTAACTGTTAGACCCCACGAGACAGTGCCAGAACATAACGCAGTAACACTGCACCCTCTTCTGGCCAGTAACACCCCTTCTGCCTCCCGGGGCCGGAACCGGGCGTCTTCCGACAGCGGAGAGCAGAGCAGAGGCACAAACCCCAGCCAGCAGCACTCGCTGCAGAAAAAGCAGCGGCCATCGTCCCCGTCTTCGCTGGCCCTCCGTTTCCAAAGGAAAACACACAGCCTGTGAACCACCTGCAGTGCAAGCACAAGTTTACACCGAGTTAAATTTCTAAGCTCAAATCCTGTGCTGTGGCAGAGCAGAAAGGCAAAGTCTGAATACCTCAGCAGCCCCCAGTGCACACCTCCTCCAGCAATCCAGACTCGGGTTATGGCTGCTGCCTCACCTTCCTCTGTGCCAGCCCAGCCCTGCAGCCACGCACACAACCTACCGGGTGCTAGAACATGTCCTGAAGCAACTGGATTTTTATTATAATTTTACTTGAATCCTGTAACACCTTTGGGATGCCACCAAGCAAAGACACGAATACATACATTAAAAATACTGCCGGGCAGGCATCTGCGCTGCAGTCAGCAGGTGGCACCAAGGACTCACCTGCAGCACCTCGGCTGGAACCTCCGCGCTTTTTCAAACCCCACTTTATGAAAGCTCAATCTGTATCAACCAGTGAAACAGGTTTACACCAGTTGCTGGTGAGGAATCGTGAGCTATTATATACCACCTTTTGAAGAACAGAAGCAGCCTGGAAATATTTCAGGCAAATCAACTAATAATAGCAAGTAGGAGATGAGGGAGCACTTCTTTGCAGAATTCTTTCCCTTTCAAAGACCTCTTGCAAAAAAGTTAATGAGCTTTTAGCATGTCCCTACAGCACCAACAGGGCTAGAAAACACTAGAGAGCATCAAAAGCAATAGCCTTTCTTAACTCTCTCCTTCCTATAACCACCTTAAAGAATGTTTTTTCTCCAGCTTCATTTGATTATAGCTAGTTTAGACATCACTTTGAACAGCACAGAAGACCTCTTCATACAGAAATTAAAGTCCCCATTTTGCAAGAAAATTACATAATGAATTTACATCTACTATTCTATTTGTGTGCTTTTATGCAGGTCACAGTCATAAATCAGTCTTGATCTTGTTAATAGACATGTTAATCTCCTCCACTGTCAACATCTGTCTCCACTTGAAACATCTGAACACAAAGTCTTTTGTGTTAATCTCCTCCACTGTCAACAAGCCTTGAAACATCTGAACACAAAGTCTTTTCCCAACTTAGTTTATAAAAAAGAAAATCATCCAATTTATAGTTACAAGCAAGAAAAAACCAAAACACTGGAGGAACCAAAGCTTGTCAGTTATGACTGGAGAATAAGGTGACCACACACAAAATTCCATCTAACATATCATTTTGAATAGTTACCACAACAAATGAAGTCATCAAATGCAGATTCAAAACAGACAGAAGGAGTTTTGCAGTAAGGTGGATTGCAATACCAGAGCCAAGAGACAACAAATGAAGTCATCAAAAGCAGATTCAAAACAGACAGAAGGAGTTTAGCCACGCACAGTGTGCTGAGGTGGCTGTGGAATTATAACATCCATAGTGTCTTTCCTACGGCAAAAGCCTACAGGGGTTCCAAATGCAATCAGCTATAAATGCTTGGGACAAAAACACATGAAATTTCTTATCTCTAACTTAGGAACTCCCTAAGCTGCAAATACTGGAGATAGGACTGGATCATGGAGAAGTACTGCTGTACATACTTACACTCCTCCACGAGCACTGACAAGGAGTCGAGCGCATGAGTACGGGTGGGGGGCGGCAGCACCCCGCACTTGGGGAAACTACAGGGTGACGGGGAAGAACCAGGAAAACCACCTGTATGACCAAGGTGTCTCTCCTGCTCAGGGGCACTCAAGACTGACGTGGTGGCCCACGGCTTTAGGCTTGGTATCTTAGAGGGACAAGCCACTGAAGCAGATGGCCCCTTGGTAACAGCCATACTGGATCATAAAAGGTAAAATGAGCACCAGAGATGCACAGCACAGATCTAATACACTTTGAAGTGCTGGAGAAAGGAGGAGGGGAACAGACAGGTGAGTGTCTAAGGCACTTATTTTCCACGTTTATAGCTGCAGCTAGTTACCTTTTAAACTCATCATGATAAAATTCAGATTTGCACGTCACCATCTCACTGGCTTGACTGTCATCACGACTCCTGACCCCGCCAAATACATAAAGCTCAGAGGCAACTCCACAGGCCACTGCCCCAAATCTGAGAATCCAAATGAGAAAAAAAAATAAATAAATAAAATATATTAAAACCATTTCATATATCCTTCTGAACTTTCTCCATTTTTAATATTTTTATTTATTTATAAAGGGGTGTGTGTATGTATATATGTTCAACAGGATGAGGTAAGTCATGAATATGAATCATAAGCACCTCATTCAGACCATGTAAGAGAACAAAACAGCAAAGTATTTATCTCTGGAAAAAAATCTGAAGTTGCAATTGAACTACAATCTCTGGTTTTCATTTTGCATCAGAGAAGTCTTGCTTGTAACACCGGGAGTGTATTTCTACAAAAATCGATATCTGTTGCTTGGATGCTTATCTTTACTCAACCACACGTTAACTAGAAGCCATCAGGATTCAGAAAGACATGGTGAAATTCATAGGGCCTCTGATGAATCCCTGAAGATGGCTATCAGAGAAAGGAAAACTTCCTCTCATCAAAGTTAAAAGAGGGTGTACACAGCAACCTAGTTCCCCTCGTCCATTTTCACTCACCTTCTCTCTTTCAGAGGACAGATTGCTGTCCACTGCTGAGTCCTAGGGTCATAACACTCCACCGACTCAAAGAGTTTTCCATAGGAGCCTCCACCCATTGCATAGATTTTCTTCTTCATAGCTGCATAGCAGCCAATCTTGTGGAAAAAAGAAAAAACACATCTGAAATTACACACAAATGACAATACCGAGAGCTCAAAACTAACTACATACACATGCACACACATATGTATTTGGGTTGCCTGTACTGCACGTCAAACAATGCCATGCATAAAAATTCTCCGCCATAGTTTTGTTGTGGTATATAAAGAAGCTGCTCTCTCTCATTCCGTTTTGAGACTATTTGTTAGAGCTTCTACTTGAAGCAAAAGGTTGAAAACTATATATATATTGGCATTAACTATTTAACAATAAGTAATGCAATAACATTCGATGTAGCTCTTACCTTTCTAACCATGGTCAAGTCCGGCTGCTTGGTCCAGGTCCGGCTATAAATATCATAGCTCTCCATAGAGATTAGCTCCCTTTCACCGTCCTCACCGCCCAGAATATACAGAATTCCATCAATCTCTACCACACCAAAATTATGTCGTGCCTACGGAATATCAATAAAGTCAACATTGTAAAACATAACTGCCATTGTGAATAAAGCAATACATTCTGGTTTTCAGCACATCTGTCCGCAAAGTGATATTGGTATTATCTCTGGGTTTGGTGGTGAAGTCTTAAACTCCAGAATATGATTATTAAATTTCTTCAACAAAATAAAGGATATTAAAAAAAGACAGAGCAGCAAAAGCAAAAGAGACCCCGCAAGAGCTTGGCCATATTTCAGTTTGCACAGTAGTGGTCTCCATGATGAAGCCATTGATTTCAGGTCTCTACAGTAGCAAAACCTGGACCCATCATCTGTGAAAAGGCAGCTCTTCTATTTTGCATGTAGGAGCACAGCTATCCTCAGTCTTCCTCATAGTAAGCAAGAAACTTAATGCATTGTAACTACAAACGTGGTCAAAAGTACAGGCTTTTGCCAACCAGAGACTTTAATCCTGTGGCAAAAACCAATTTCTTAATAAAAACCCGATGTTGATTTAAGAAGATAAAACCACAGCTGTATTGAGGATGTATGTTTACAAATAATAAACTGTTACTTTTTGATGGAATGCAAATATGAAGAAGGAAACATTAACTCAAACCTAACAAATATAAATATCTCTCTGCAAGCTGAGTTCTGTATGTTGGCCAGTCTTCTGTCCATCTTTTCTGCACAGTTCAATCACTTTGTATATTTGAGTTTTCTTGTGTACAACACAAAGGAAAAGTACACATATTTTTAGAAGGCCATTATATGCAGAATATTAAGTATATTATATGACCAATTCCATGTGGAATTGCTGAAATTCTGTAGTCCAGCTTTACAGCTAGCTCTTCACTAATAGTTTCGTTTTTCCAGATTCGGAAGTCATTATCAGACCACAAGTGTAACAAGAGGATGTAAACAGAAGGCAGTCTGTAGCACGATTGTGAACGTGTAAGATGCAAGTGACTGGAGATTCAGAATAAAATTTTGCAGAACAAAAGGAACATTTTGTCAAAGTAAAAAATCAAATCCCAACAGTTAGATAGTGATCTTGCCTCATTCATTGGTGGTAAGGAACTCCATGAATTGGTATCTGGATCATATTTCTCTCCAGAGCTTAGCGTTCCCTTGTTTTCATCCTGACCACCAAGCACAAATAAAAATCCTTCTGTAAAACAAAACGTAATGTGATCTTAAAAACAGGATTCTCACCTGTACACTGAGCAAGACAAAGTGACTGGTGAGCTGTATCCTGGAATTTGTTAAAAGATTCACTGCAGTCACAGGTCAAACTCTGGACTGGAGAAGGTAAAGCACCTATTTATACCTGGACTCAAGTCTACCACTGTAGAGAGTCTTCAACGTATTCAGTGATGCAGCAGCTAGAATTACTTAAAACATGAAATACTCCTGGAGAGACAGATGTAGCGGATTCCCACAAAATATTGCGGGAATAGTGATTTTAAGACACTCAGATGACAGGGATTTTCACAGAATAAAGTAATGTTTTGGGCAGACAAAGGGGAAGCATGAAATAACCCCAGTGCAGTCAATCTTTAAGAAAGGAAATTATTATAAACTGTATCTTAGATTTTGAGGCACTGGTGAGTTTTCATAATATTGACTTTACAAATACAAAGTTCCCCTTTACCTGCTGACAACACTCCATGATTGATCCTTGGAATACTCATAGGAGCAAGTTCAATCCAGAGCTGTCTATTGGGATCATAAAGAGGACACATACACCGCATCACTGAGGTTGGTTTCCGTGATCTGAACACAGGGTGGGGAGGGAACAAACAAAAACAGAAAGACAAGACAGAGTTTTACGAGTTCACTCTTAACACCTCATGTTCGAAACTTGCTTGTTCACGATTTAATATATATTCATAAAGCGTGGCATTTCCCTGATAAAGAGAAGACCCCCAAACCAAATACGTGCAAATTTATTTTTGCACAGACTGGAGACAAAAAGCAGATGCACTCCATTCGTACTGTATCTGCCTGTAACATTTTTTATGAAGAAACTTTGAACAAACTAAAAAGAACTGATAGAGAATAACAGTAATGTCTGAGTAAAGTGATCCACAAACTGATGTGCAAAATGGTATTTTATTACAGTTCTATAAAGAGCAAATATCTAAGTGCTGAACTTACTGTAACAGGACAAAACCCTCCACTCTACCGCAAGGGGTACTTAAGAAAGGACAGGGATTATTGTGTGGAACGGGAATTTTCACCTGGCACTTCAGATGCACCAGTAATGACTTTTTTTTTTTGGAACCACAAATATTATAAACAAAACAGTTAAAGCACGCGTTCATTATTTTTAATATCTATTATAGATGCCTTTCAGATCATTAGAAAAGTGCTTCGCCAACATTCTGTGCCTATTTTGAGTAAAGTCTATCCAGTTTTAAAAAAAAACAAACAACAGCCAATGCTTACTGAACAAACAACACGTCCTACTCTAAGTCTACTACATGTTGAGTGTCAGAAAATTATCACAAAATAACTATTTACTGCTGAATCACTCGCAAAGGTATTTCAGGTGCGTCCGACCAACTTAAAAACAAACTCAAATGACAGAGTAATAAGCCCATTAGGTGAACATATTCTCTCCACACTGTGTTTTCAGACGTGCCATGAATACCCAACGCTTGCGTTTTTACCAGCTGTGAACAACCTGTGATGTCACTTCACACTTACACTCGTTCTTCTCCACCAACAGTCACGATACACTCTGAGTAACCCCGGGGCTTGAAGGACGCCAGCATCGCCTCTCCCTGCTGGGGCGGCGTGAGGGGAATATTGTTGCATTCTTTGACGATCTCCCGTACCAGTGGTTCGCTCATCATCTGCTCACGTAAATACGCCGCATCTAAGCCCGAAACCCACACTGCGGACATGACGTCCTTCATGTGAACCTACAGAAAGAGATAAATGCCAGAAAATCCCCCAAACTTTCCAGAACAGCATTAAGGCACTCATACGTACAGATGCTTCTATATTTACCAAAAACTTAAAAGACTGTTTTTGATATTTGGAAGTAATAACAAAATCTACAACACAATGTTATTAAGAAAATGCATCAAGTCTTCAAAGTTTCACTACAAACGTGCTACTTGCTCTCTCTCCACAAAAACAAGATTATATCATCAAATGCCAAAAAGGTACTTTTTTTTTGTTAATGCCTATTAAATAATGAAGACAGCAGACGATATATCATCAACCCAGCTTTCACCCTTTTACTGCAATCCCGCTGTCTGCATTTCAGGCAAAATTCAACTAATTAGCCCTGAAAGAAATGTATCTATTTTAAGTTCCAACCGATTAGAATAAAGCCACCTATTTGGGTCACATTCAAAATATAAACATTTGGATGTCCTGACCTTTCTTGATTCTGAATCATGAGAAATCCACCTAATCACCGCTTCAAAGACGTATCTTTCGTTTCCGACATTGAGCTTTTCCATCGACAGCACTTCTTTCAGTTTCTGAGGAGTCAGTTCCAAGAATTCCTCTGTGCTGCTGACATCTCGAAAGTGAGTTTCCAGATACTCTGAGGCAAGGTAGTGAACATGATGCAAACAATAGTGCAGTGCAAAGTCCCGAATACCAATACAGTTCTCAGCAGCTATGCAACCTTCTAAAAACTCACAGCAGAGAGTTTTTAAGTCTGTAAGCAGCAGGAGATCAGCTGCCTGTACCACATCTTGGATAGTTTCTTCATTTAGCCTGATCTGCAAGAATTAATTTAGAAGTTATAGCTACTACCACTCATTTGTTTCATGACATGTCCGCATTCATTACACTCATTCTCAGTGGCTGAAAAACGGACTATTAAACGCCAGTGTAAAAATTACAAGAAATTGATATGACTATTACATGTTTATAAATTAACAGAGATGGAAAGGAATTTGCTTGACAGAAGGTGTCAAGCAGAATTTTGTGCCTGAAGTAACAATAAAATTGCTCATTTAGTCTGGGAACCTACAATCCATTTTTCTGCAATAAGTAATTTTTTTAATGCATGTCCAGAAGAGAATTTTAAGCCACATCTGCCTTTTTTTTTTTTTCCTGCTGGAATCAGCAATCCCAATCTGGTTCCAAATAAACCGGACACACCAACTTTAACTCCTGCTCAGGCTACTGGCACAAAGATGTGAAGGGGCACGCTGTCAGCAACAAGAGGCCGAAAAGGTGGGCCAGGACGGGAGGGTGCCTGATGTACTGTCATGTTCAGTGATGGGGTCTCAATCTCTATGCTATCAAACCAGTTCTCTTTTACAGCTGTCAAAGACTGAATGTTTTAAAGCAGGGTACTGAAGGTAGCCACAAATTTTAATACAAGCATTTGACGTTGACTCTCTTAGTGTCCTCTGCCACTGCACGAGAAGAACAGAGAAAACTGCTGCAGAACCTATTGCCTCTACTTCCCATGCACAGCCCCAGAGTCATATATCACTTTGCAGAAGTTTTATCACAAAGCTTTAAACTTTGATAGGTTTATCTTTCAGGACAGCAATGTTAAAACTCAGGACATTTTGCCAAATAGTTCAATCTCCATCTAGTTTTTTTTTAATACCATACCTGCCCACTGAAGATGTAATCTAGTATCTCTTTCATGATATCAACAGATATCCCTTCAAGTTCAATCTTGTATGTTGAGCCATCATCCTTTGGAGGATTATAATTCAGTTTTGTTCTAAGAAAGGAGAAAAGAAAAAAAAAAGCTCACAACCTGGGCATTGTTTGCTCTCAGTTTTCTGAAGAAACAAATGCTAGCTATGGACCCCTTGAGCTATAACAGAGATGTTAAACCCTTACAGTATGATGTGAAAATTTTCCCTCTTGAATTAGCATGAACAGGATGTATGTATGGTCTCTAATATTGCTCATCACATTTCCAAACTGAACAAATATGTTAGCCTTATAAACTACCCATGGCATCAAAGAGCCAAAGTAATTTTTTCCCAGCTCATTCAAAAACTTCACTCAGAACTTCAAAAAGAACAGCAGCTCTGCTGACAGATGAAACACAAGAATTTGCTTTGATAAAGGTGGAAAAAAAACCCCACCAAAACAAAACAAAAAACACTTTACCAAGAAAAAAAATAATTACAGGGAGCAGATGTGATCAGAATATACACTGGCAGCACAAATATTTGGATTGCATTATCATTTTGTATAGTTTACGATGTTATCAGCCTAATGCTATGCCTGGCTGTAACTGAACTGTGCGCTCGCAGTTGTAGGAAACAGCCCATGTGCTGCTCAGCTGAGCTTTAAATATTCCTCTACATCAGCGGACGCTTCACTTACGAGCAATTTCTTTAGAAACACCAGGAACAGTTTCATGTGCCTTTGAAAAGAATGGAGGGGGGCTGGGGGAAAAAGATGAGGAAGTAATAGTAATACAGCAGACAGGTTTCCTTTGTTAGTACAAACACTTTTTAGCAGGAAAGACAAGAAGTGTTCAAAAGGGATGAGTGCCCACCAGTGCAGTGAAAACAGCCACAAGAGCCAATAGAAGATCATTTTGAACACCTTTTCCCCACGCTTTAGGCAACCAAGAATACATTATATAAAAGACCAGAAAAGTTGTTTCACTGCCTCTCTCTGTGTGTATATATAGATATCTATATCACAGCACATTTCAGTAAAAGCCTCTAAAAATGTCTTTATAGTCAATTGTATATATTCTTAGATAGAATTAGTTTCTTAATGTGAAAAGCTGTAGCTTTGCTAAGCTGAAAGTGTCACAGTCGTCCACTACTCACACTAACTAAATACACAAACAGGACTTAGTTAAGGGCAGATTCTGCTTCACTTACTCATATCAAAATAAATTAGTTTGTCACAAAATAAGATATAACTCACACAAAATAAAATCCTAATCTATAAGGAGCTATTTATAAGTGTGAATAAGGATGATAATTTTAGCCCTGAAGTTAATGAAGCTTGTGGTCTTGTTTTCACATCGCTTTTCTGTGCTGCAAGAGACCCATCTCCAGCGAGCAGAACACTCTGGGAGACGAGGCTACTCTGATGCACACACACGACTGTGCGAGGCCTGAAGCTAAGCTGCTCCACGCTGTGTTTGTACAGCACCTAGCACAAGTTACAACCCAAATAATAACAACAACAATATAATATGGATTAGGAAATTGTTTATTTCCTAACACTTGGAAGGAGATTAGAAAAATTGAGCCCGTTCTCTAAACAGCCTACGTGACTTCCAATAAAGCTTGTGCTGCAATAGCAGACACTGATTTGCAACTTGTCAGCTGAAAACTTTTAAAATGAATATTTAGCTCAAGCAATGCTGTACAACGTACATCTCAACTTGTGCCATCCTCGGCCATGTGGAACGTGCATTTTTCATGCCTACAACTCCAAACGAATGAAAGAACATACACACACAGAGTAACACACGTTTTCAGCTCTAACCCAGTGCCAAGGCTTCTTTACACCCAATCCAAACTACCTCAATTGCAATTATGTCGGCTCCAGTTTGAGGTTTCTCAGTTTGTAATGAAAGGTGCTTCTTGTTTCCTGGGATGAAACTGTTTTCTGTTGATTTAACATAAAATGCATCATGGTTTGCAACACCTGGCTTCCTTCACCAGGAAAGAGACAGTCAGATGGTATCTGTACCTCACAGGTATCAGGTACCTATGAGTAGCCGGTATGGTCAAATACAGTGTTATCTACACAGAACCTGGGTAGTCCAACACATAGTGGGGTTTAAAACACATGTAAAGCATAAAATAAACACGTTGCATGCCAGCACTAATGGGGAGATTAGGGAAAGGACTAGTGCTATTTATCACTAACTTTCATCTTAGCATCACCCATACACACCCAGGCTAAATCACCTCATTGCGTGGACTTTACGCTGACACCTCCCGGAAACAAGAAAGTGTTGTTCAGAGTTTCTGGGTTTTATCAGGCTAGATGTTCTAATTACTGTGTACCTTTTCAGGCATCAACAGTCGTTAGCCTGAAAAGAAACAAACCAACCATGCAAGCCCACAACACAAACTCAAAGCAGAAAAATAACTCTGAGAACAAACGGATTGATTTCAAAGTTATACATACTTGTATGTGGGCAAATATTCACTTCATGTAAACACATCCCTGTTCAGACTAAGCTTTGTTCCTATCATCTGTCCTGAGAAGCAGTACTTATATACATGTCACACAACATTACCTTGTTAGTTAATAACCTACTACCCTTATTTATGTTTGTACAAAGGTTTCTGAGCTATGACATGAGAACCACTCCCAAAGGGCAGCTGGAGGTACTCCTTGTCACTCACGTCAAGTACTACAGGACAGCTACTGGCTGTTGGGAAGAGGGGAGGAAAAAATTGATGCAAGGACATATTATAACCAGGTTTGGGGCGGGAAAAGTTTACAATAGTAAACTGTGAGTCTAATGTGGAAAAAAAGCTGAAGGAGGAGAAAAAAGTAGGAGGTAGGTATGCGGAGGGCAAGGAGCCATGCCTCCTCTTGCCTCACCCAGCATCAGCTGTGACCTGCACCCACACCTCGCTAGCAAACCGCGGTCTGGGCACCCTTGTCGTAACACATGCAACAGACAGGACGAGAAAGTTTCAAAACACGTTTGTTCCCAGTTCAGAAAGACAGAGCGGACAACACATTGGGAAATACTTAATTCTGGTCCTCTACCAAATTTCACTTTAGAAAAAATGTTTCTAGCTATGCTTAAGCAGAGCTTTTCCAATCTGTCGGTATCCCAGGAAGGAGGATGCTTTCTTTCCACCATGCTCTTCCTCACAGTGATTTATTCAGCCTACGATTTACGTGGCAGAAAGCTGGAAGTGGCAATCAACACCCCAAGGTGCAGCGATGTGCCCAGCTGTAGCACGACTGCTTCTAACACATTCATATCAGAGCTTCCTACTTTGGACAACATTTCTAATTACTTTAAAAGCACCCTAAGCTGCCAAACCACAGCAGAAAAGGCTGCCTCAGTCTTCCTTAATTCAGCTGAAAGACCAGAACATCAAGATTTAGAAGGAAATAAAATCCCCACAGCCAACCAGAAGACCCATTAGCTGGGAGCAGAGTGCAGCTGAGATGCATACAGAGCTGGGGGAAACAAAACAAGGCAACTTCTTTCTCCTGTTTTCTTAAGTAATTTAATTTTGCGCAGCTTGACTCCATACATGTTTTAAAACAGTTATTTCCATTTTTTAATTAAGATCATCATTGTAAGTTGAAATTGCTTCTGGTAACATGAATAAAATGTTCCATAAATGCACAACATCCATCCCAACCTCTGTACTGGGTCAGGGAAACTGCTTGGCACATCCTACACCTTGAGCAAGTGGCATAAGAACAACCGGGTTTATGTTGTGTTTTGATGTTGTGTGTCTATGTGACAAATTTAGAATCTGCTCTTCCACATCACTTAAGGAATACAATCCTAATGAGTCATCTCAAATGACACTACACAAAGCAGAAAGAGGAAGAAATTCCAATACCTCTTCTGTATGTGTAAGCATCAATATAAGCAAGGTAAATCGTTAAAATGAAAACAAGGGCTTAAGAACAAATGTTGACATTGCTAGGAGTCACAATTCACATCTGATGGCATAAAACAGATTCAAGTAATTAAAAAAAGCCCTAACAGATAAATTTAAGACTGTCCACAGTTCTTGTTAAAATTAAGATGGATCTTAGAATCATCGAATGGTTTCGGTTGGAAAGGACCTTAAAGACCATCTAGTTCCAGCCCCCCTGCCACGGACAGGGACACCTCCCACCAGCCCAGGTTGCTCAAAGCCCCATCCAACCTGGCCTTGGACACCTCTGGGGATGGGGCAGCCACAGCTTCTCTGGGAAATTTGTTCTAGTGCCTCACCACCCTCACAGTGAAAAATCGCTTCCGAGTATCTAATCTAAATCTATCTTCTTCCAGTTTGAAGCCATTCCCTCTCGTCCTATTGCTACATGCCCTACCTCTCATTTTAAAAGAACAAAACAAAGAAAAACACATGGTCATACTTCCAACCTTACAGCCAAATCCCTGTGAGAGCGCTGTTATGGGACAGTTAAGATGCATGAGAAGCACATTGATAAAGGGTCCATGTCTCTGAAAACTTGTTTTTCTGGAGTTTTACAGTTGACAGTTTACAGGAGAGGCAATAAGAATTTAAAAACCCCAACCAACCAAAACACCAAACAAACCAAAGCAAATAATTCAGCCTCCACCAATAAAGCTTGCTTTCCTGAGTCAGGCATAATTATGTGGGAATAGTTTTTATCTATAAAACCTCTGCCTTATTTGTGAACTGTTATGAAAAAAGATAGCCCATCTGTCACCATTCTACAATGGTGACATAAAGAGAACAACAGTCTCATTCTTGGAATGCTTTAATCCTTAGAGCCTTGGTATACTGGTACCCAAACAGGTAAAGAAAACATCTGCCTGCAAAGATTGTGCCTTTGTAAATGAGAATGCTCTAGACCACGTTAACCTCAAGGAGGTTTATGATATTTACAGCGATGAACAATCGGAAAATCTGGGAAACAAAAGGCAGACACTTTGTTTTTGATGCTTTGCAACACAAAACTTTTCCCTGCTCTCACATCACCGCACTGCAAACAAGGCAGTTTGCTGCCCTACTTACACAGCTGTAGCAGAGTGTCAGGAACAAAACTACAGGAGATGAGGGAAACACTTGTCTTTTTGAAAGGAGCTGTCTTTCCAAATTAATGATTTTGTTCCAGATTAACCATAAGGGCTAGTCTACACAAGCCTTGCTAATATTGCCACACTAGCAAACGTTAGTATGGGAGTAGCAAAGCCATCCTTTCAAACCAGAGAGTAATAAAATTGGGTTTTGATGATACATATCCTTTATCTGCACCAGTGTTTTGGCCTTCTCCTGAGAGCATTAGCATTTTCAAATGAAGTTATACCTGCAACAAATGTTTCCAGCAAAGACACGCACCAAACCTAAAATACACTCACAAGGATGACTCAGTCCCCAAAATGACAAGCCAGTACTTTGAGATTTTGCATCAGCAAGGAGAAAACTTAAAAATTCTGCTTTTGATGCAAATATAAGGTCAATTTAGTCTCCTCCTCATCTGGGCTTCCTTATGGAGGTTTGAGTCTCTAAACTACACGCTTTCCATGTTAAATCTAATTAAGACCTACGTAGGTTTGACCGTTTTCATTGTGAAATTTTTGCGTTTGTCTGCCTTTATCCCTGCAACATCTTCTCCCATGAAGGCTGGTCTTTCTGCGTGCAAAAAACCTTAATAATCACATTATTAAACAGGTCAGACACAAAAACATGATGCAGCAGTTCACTCCACCCACTGCCATCCTCCAAAAAGATATTTTACAACCAAATCAGAAGGTTTTCTTTGAGGTCGCACCCTGGCCTTTAGCAGCACACATAAAAGACAGTCTTCACCACACCCTGCAAAGGGTGCCAGCTCTCAGAGGATTTTGGCTATGCCTCTTGTATGTCTCTCTCCTTCAGATTATCTGTAACTGCAACTTCAGGTCTAAAGGCAAAGTAGTCCACCTAACAGCTCAGCACAAAAAACTGCAGAAGTTGCTTCGCTTGGTTTAAGAGAAACAACAACTAGGAATAACTTGGTTTTTTCATCTGTTGGAAAGTTGAAGTCAGGCAAAAATGTAATGGTTTCTTTCCCCCTGTCCCCCCCCCCAAGAAAGAGAACAAAGCAATCCCTTCAGCAGCAGCCCAGGGGACGTGTGCGGGGCTCATGGGCTCTGCTCAATGAAGAGCTTGTTTACCCTGAAAATCTGAAGTTATTCTGACTACACTGAGCTCATCCAGAGCTAGATCATAATCTAAATTGGAAATCTACCCTCAACCAGCAAGTCTTGCCTAAACATGCGAGTTAGCCCTAAGTAGACAGAACACACACTTGACGAAGGCAGTCCTCAACAATGGACTCTTGGAGCTTCCCAGCAGCAGTAAGTACCTGCCATTTCATTTTACTTTGGTTTTCTTTTAGCCAACTCGGAAAACAAACAACCGACTGTACCAGCCGAGCTTACAAACAAGTCAAACACAAGCAAGGCAGATGAGCCGGCTGCTGGGCACCCACAGCTTGTGCCACGCGCCTTGTACGCTGCGTGAAGCGCAGCTTGGCCTCATCTATGCGCGTAGTCGAGCAGTCCCGCTTCGGCAGCTGGCTGTTCGGCTCTTCTCACGCGAAGCACAGATCTCTCACCTGCCTTTCTGTATTGGAAATACCTGCCACAGGATTTAGAAAGGTGGATTTGGGGTTTTTTTTCTTTCTTTGTTTTTAAAAGCTGGGGAAAAAATATCTAATTCCCAATCCTCAATGGGCAGCAGGTTAGCTCGCACAGAACACTCACCAAAGCATTTCCTGAAGTAATTAAATCTGTATCATATTAATGCCATTTCTGTGCTACAAATGACACTCCACTTCACTCATTAAACAGACGATTCATGAGATTTTCAGTCCACATCAGCTGGAAATTTAGCTTTCTACTAAACAGTAGTGTTACACCTATTAGATGGCAAGTTGGGACTAGGGGCTCAGAAAAGCAAAGGCAGGCATTTCTGGAATACAGTTTTAAACCAAGAAATGAATTGTACCTTACTTGAAAATATGTTTTCTTTCAAATTAACTCTGCTTTTAAACTTGATTAAAACGCTTTCTTCAAAGGAAGAAGTACAATACTATACCCATGCTGTTAAATTTAACATTAAATATGTTTAAGAAATGCAATGCAGCATAGTGTGTCTCTAATAATCCAAACACCCCTGTGACTTACTACAATCATATTTGGAATACACCAGTGAACCTGCTGAGAAAACTTGGTTTAATCAGGTTGCTATACCTCACTTATCCTTATAGCACATGGGAGAAATAAGCATCAGAGTCCAACAAAGGTTTTCATAGTTGCTGAGAAGTATGAAGTCGAATGGACAAAATTACACCTGCATGAGTAGTATCAAGGGTCAGCTGGAAGATGTGACAAGCACTATGTTTCTTTGGGAATCCAACTGAGGGAGGCAGCAGAACTCTGGACACCCCAGGAGCTGGAAAACAGAGGTCTGCAAGACTGTCACAAAAAGTGATGACACAGCCAAGAGGAAAAAGGAACCAAGAGTGTGGATTTCACCAGCGCAAGAAAGAAGAGCCAAGAGTCTGCAATTCAGAGTACTAACCGTGTCCATGAACAATAACAAGAGCTGTCCTAGGCAGCTTAAAGTCGTTCAGGAGATGTAAACCACCATGCCTGAGGACATAAACCAGCCACTAACTACGTGGTATTAAGCACAGATTTCCTTGATAGGCAACAAGCAATTTTTTTTTTTTTCTTTTCTTGGAAATATTAAGCAGTGGCATAGACATAACACAGGAGACAAATAAGAAACTGGAGACTCCCCTATGTATACATACTATACTGGTACTGAGTACCAGGATAGAGAGGAAAGCTTTGTACAATATGTGAAACAAGGGGTCTGAACAGAGAGTGACAAAACAAATTCTTTAAAACCATTAGTTACTTCTCATATTTGCCAGTTCACATGAGGAGGAAGTTCCTTTTGTAACTGCAGCTGAGACCAATGCAAACAAAACAGGTTTAAAGCAAAAAAAACCACCAAAGACCAAAAAACCCAAACACAAATCAAGAAGTGCAGACTCATCAACTCCAGATCTTCCTCCAGACACACGAGCACCTTCAGAAGAGCCCTGCTCCAGCCACAAAATACATTTTAAAGCTTGCAAGAAAAATTGTTAGTAAAAAAGGTTCTTCTAATAATAAAAGTTTTGCCAAGCAAGGCAATTAATACAGGTGTAAAGACAACCTACAGAGTATAAATTACCCAGACATCCCAAGCAGCTCCATCCTGCCACACCTCCTTCCACCCCAGCTCGCCTCTTACATCAGGCACGCAGATGAACTGCACGTCTTCAGATGCAAAGAAAGGCCAAGAAATTTCATCAAGTTCTCCTGCATAAACAAGATGCTCTGATTTCCAGTTCTCCCTGTGCCTGATGTGCAGGAGCAGCCCAACGGTATTTTTTTACTATTTTGAGCTGGGTAAGAACCTTATTGCTTCCTCCCTTCAGGCCATCTTTAGGGGCTTGTTGGAGCAGGAATATAATTAACAACTCCCCATTCAAGCCTGGTATAGTGATTTGTAAATCCCTTTTTAAGCCATAAGCTTTTAACATGCCTGTATCACTGTTGCCCCTCAACTACTTATCCAAACATAACATACATCCAAACATAAAAACAGCTTTAACAGTCTGGAAGCCAATTCCGGCCCGATTTGTTCCTGACTTCCTACTGCCAGGGCAGCCTGTAAAGTTCCCAGGAGACTGCCAGAAACGAACTTCTCATAAAAAGCCTTGAAGATGACATGGCTTTAGATCCCTCCTTCATAGAGCAGTTACCACAACGCTGCCCCGCACACCCAGTGAAGAGGGAACACCACCTGGCATGAGCACAGCACGATTTGGCTAAACCAGAACTTGAGAGCACGGGGTCCTGACAACCAAATACCTCCCACCATCAGCAGCGGTTTGTATTCGTGACTTCAGTACTAGTCCCAAATAGAAAAAGTTATAAAACACTATAAAAGCTCTCTATAAATGTCAGTAAAACCCAAATGGGTATCAGGAAATAAGCAGGAGAAGGTACTTCTACCTCGCCTTGCTCTACAGCATTTATTGTCTAACAAGCGTAACAAAAAGTGCCAAGTCACACCTTTTCAGTGCGCTGCAGAACAGACATCCCATTCCACTTTTCACACCGGCACCCAGGGATGCTCACAGACACTCTCACGCAAGGACGTCAGCGCAGCAGACTGCCTTCTTACGGTTTCACGACAACTCAAAACGCTCCAAGTGCCAGCAGGCGGAGGAAAGGACAGGAGTTCAGTGACAGGAGACAATGACCCACCACATCTCCACAGAAGCCTATTTCAGCACTGGCAGAGAGGTTATGGTTTTGTGGTTCTGCAAGGGTCCTACAAGGCCTGCTATGTTTTTGGGATGTGAGAAGGTTGAACAGCACAAGTGAGAAGATGCAAATGCTGTCAGGTTATTTCTGACCAAACCCAATTTATAAGAAGCATAACTATTTACAGCTAAATGGAGGATACCATGAACTTAATTTTACATTTTTATTTTTGTTTAGCTGCATTGTGCTCATCTGGAGAAAGATGAAAATATGGTTATTGGTCCATTACTGAGTTAGAAAAGCCTTGGGGAGCAGTATAGAATACATACACTCATCTGTAATCTGTTCACACAGATGCGTGAAAACCAAAGGCAAAACTTGCTGAGATAACAGAAATGTCTTAATTTAATTTCTAACACAGCAGCGCAATCCCTGTGTAACAATATTAAGTTCATCTAAGAATCTGAGCTTAAACACCCTCTTTGTTAAGGTAGTTCCCACATGCAGCCTGTGACACAGGCAAGCAGACAGCAAGCTAGCAAAACATTAGGAACTGCAAGTTTCAGCTGGCCAAGAACGACTCATGCCAGGCAGTGACAGATCTGTTCGGATGAGAACATCTGCTGCTACTGCTGAGGATACCAGGAATACTTGGACCAGATCTATCCTATAAAAGGTCTGCAGATATATGCTACAACTTACACCAAACTTACTAGTGCAAGTGTGGTTTATTCTGGTAAAAGCACTCTTATGCCACCATAATTTACACTAGGCTCACAAACTAAATAAATTAAACCAGGGCAACAGAATTGTATCCACATTAGGGCGATTGCCAGGACAAAAAGTGCTAAAAAAAAATGTGCAGGCTTCTGGATTATTTGTTACAGAAGAGAAGATCAAGAGCTAACCTGGTTCAAGTTTAACTTCTCTGGGATGCACAGCAACATCACTTGGAGCCAAACCACACTTTGTGCTACGGCGGTCTCTTCCTGAGGAACCCTATTTTTCTCAGGCTCAGGAACATACCGCAAGATGTTAGAGATAGGCAGGAAGACTTCTGTGTTTTGTACATGACAAGATTTGCTCCAGGGGCACACAGAGGCATTAGATAAACTTGTACGTATCCGGCAATTCTGTAGGAATTCACACAACCACCCCAGACCTCGATGCCCTCAGAGAGCTACGAGCAACTTGGCGTTAAGCAGCTGAGGCAAGACCTCAAGAATCAAACTAGCACAAAAATTGAAAGTCTTACTGGTCCCATAGACTTAAAATTCATTAATGAAACAGGCTCTTTTTTTTTTCTGTAGTTGCAGGAGCTATCCTACAGACAAGAAAGGCAGACGGGACCCATGACACCAGTAACACTTCTCTGCGTTTCTGTATCCCCTTCACGTCTTTCATCCTCTCCCCACTGAAGCTGCCGTTTTTGAGCTGCATGGATAATCCAGTTGCCAAATAACTAGAGGGAAGCCACATCTCTATAATTTACAAGTGTCCTACTCATAACCAGTCAGCCCAACAGCTTCCATGCAAAACTAAAAAACAGGTAACGCTCCTCTCTCTGCGGCTGCACAAATCCTTCAGCGCAGACAGACTCTGCTCACACCCAACCACCCCCTCAGAAAGTCCATGCCTACTTATTTTCCTACTCACACCCTAAACTAAGCATTCATGCAAACCCTACACAGCTTCTGAACTCGCCCACCAACTTGCCCACAGCCACAATACATAATGACACAGAGAACACCACGTCAACTCATCCTTCCACTGCTTCACTGCTGAGGATAAGTTACACAGATCTGCTAGTTTTTCTTCCAAGTTTTACTTCTGAAATTAGTTAATGGATTCTTCTGAGCTTCGTACTGGAATTCTTCAAATGAGAGAAACCCAAATCAATTGGCATTTGGAGACCATAACAGCCTCTGGTACCAGAGCATGCGTTGGAATCATCTACCCTTAAAGTACAAGGACATAAAATTCTTGAGTCTCTGCAATACCTTTTCAATACAGAAACCTAAACCGATCATTTTATTTGAAAAAACAACACTCAAAATAAATGGGACTTGCATAGTCTAGGTACAGGCTAGAGATAAAATTAATCTCCAAAAAGAGCCACTGAAACATTACTTTTGGCTGGAAACAAAATGCTCCAACATTGGCAACCTACCTGACCAATTCTACCCAACGTGAAGAGCAGCTGGGCTAAGAGAGAGATCCTGGAGTGATAAAAAGAGAGACAGGCAGCAGGTAAAAATTAGGCTCTGCAAAGGCAGGTAATACAAATGTATTTCTTAACGTGCCATAAAAGAACCAGGTACGTGTATTTTTGGTTCTTTACATCTTGCAAGCCTGAGGAGAAAAGATGAGTAAGCTTAAAAAAAAAACCAAAACAAACAAAACACACAATCATATTTGTATATTAATGCACGTAACCTACTTTCACACATAGTTAATGAGTTCCTTCATGGGATTTGAACCTGAACAATTTTGAGTTTAAAAAAACCACAACTCTAATGACTACAAGTTTTGTTGCTAATGTAGTTACGTCTGGCGCTCTTACTCCTCACACACACTTAACCCATGTTTTCCCAGTACATTTTTCAGAGAAGAACAAAATGCTATACTTAAAGATGGAATTCTGTGAAAAGGTACTTCTCCACAGAATAACTGACGGTATCTTTTAATTAAGCAGGTTTTTTTTACAATAAAAAATTGCATGCTTCCTGTAACCTCATCTTGCTGTTACAGTAGAAGAGCAGTTTTTCCCAAGAATATGACCTCTTTCTGCTTAGAGCAACCCTTCCGCACCTTAATTTCAGATACGGCATACGGTCATCTAAAATATGATGACCAACCACCTAAAAAGCATTCAGGTGTTTTGAAGAGTATTGGATCAACGGCTCATTTCAATTTCATGTCTTTGCTTCGCCTTTCTCCAGTCTTCCAAAACTGCTTCTCAACACACGCAGCAAAAGAATTATTAGTGCACAGGCTCTGTGGTGTCTTTTTTTGCAAATTCTTGCTGATCTTCCTTCTCTGTGAATTTTATTTCATTTTATATCTCAGCCCTGCTAGCTCAACCCACACAGAGGGCTGTTTAAGTCTGTCCACCATCAACACCTATTGAAAAGTTAATCACCAACTTCATATTCTATTTATTTTTAGTTTACTTTTCTCCTTGAGAATATCAAAGTTGTACTACAACGGTCACTCCAAATGCCACATTGCCTAAAAGCAGATGATAATAAGACGCTGAAGCAGGTTGTGTTTTTGGGAGAGTAGCATAGAGACTCCCCACCCAGAGCAGATACGCACATCTTATGACAACTTCACAGGAAGCTGCTGCAACCAGAAGGAATGCCCACCCGGTACAAAAACTCTGCTACAGACTTACGATAATCCTGCGTTTAAGCGACACTGAAAGCTCTGCTCCTACTTTACAGACTAAGATGAAATAAATGTCTTCATTACTTTCAAATGATAGGACTTAAAAATAAAAACCCTTTGGAATTAACCACTTGTAAGTTTCATTTACACGCAGGTATGTAGCATAAAAGTCTTGTGGCGGGTATATTCTTTTTACTCGATGTCATTGGACTCATCTCCCCTGAGCGCAACGGAGAAGTTCAAACTGCTGTCGGTGGCTGTAGAAGGACCTTCCACGAAACGGGTGTCACTGAAAACACACTGCAGGACACGCTGTTTGCCAGGCCACCTCAGGATAAAGCGTTTGTTGGCCGGGCCACCTCAGGTGCCGCGGCTGTGCCAGCGCAGCGTGTCCTCCGCAGCTCTCGCCACCAAACCCCGCGCCGGGACCCGCCGGCTCTGCTGGGCCTCGACACCCCGGCGGCGTCCCAGGTGTGTTAATGCAGGGGCACAAGGGAACAGGAGATGTGGACACAAACCAGGTGGTTGGCTATTTTTAATTTAAAAAGCTGATGTACTTCAGAGTCCCTAACAACCACTGCCTGGCGCCCCGGCTCGCTAAAAGACATTCGGAACACGGAAAGTGACCCCGGAGCGCTGAGGCGG
>NW_009649588.1:794456-865050 GCF_000708025.1 Charadrius vociferus
GGGCAGGCCGGGGCGGGGGCCCGCTGTGGCCGCAGGTCCGGGACCCTGAACTCGGCATCGCCTGCGAAATTACCACCCCGCCTTGACCTTAAAATGGGACTAAACGCAGCCTTTTATTTATTTTTTTTTTCTGAGGTGCAAATGATAGGCATTAGCATGAGGAAAAAGTAAGAAAACGAGAATTAAATGCAGCGAGACTCATTTCGATAGTGCTGCTCTCCCGAGCTGCCAGCTGGAAATACGCTGTTTTCAGGCAAAAATACTGTCTTCGGGACTGTTCACAAGGTTTGAGGCCATATATTTAATGTGCCTAATTGTACATTAAGAGATGACTTGATTCCATCTGCTGCCGCTTTCTTTAACAGCATCCAGCGTGTGAGCAGTGAAATTATTTGCACCCAGCGGAAGTGTTTCAAAAACTGTGATTTACGGTACCGTAGTTTCAGTCGGTGCTGCCAGGAGGGCGCAAACACAGCAGCTCCCCGTGGCCCCCTGCTCCGAGAGGCAGAAGCAGACCTGGATTTCTCAGGCTGCGAAATGCCCAGGAGGAGCTCACGCTTTCTGTCTCTCCTTTGGGAGAACAGAATTTTCAGAGGGCCTGATCTGGTAAACCTGTGGTGGGTCACACGCTTTTATTATTTGTGTTTCTTTTAAGTCAGCGATGTCAAAAAGACATGTCTTTGAAATGTGGACAACTGAAAATTTTATGTTGTAATTCATCCTAATCCACTTTGATGGTGTCTCCAAGTCGTTTTACCACTGGGAAAAAGAATAAAGGTATCTGGAAATGTCCCCATAGGAAAGAAACCAATGACTTTACAAAGGCAACATTGTCCTTTCCCAGCTGGACACAATGCTGTTTTGTTCTCCGGACGGAGATTCCAGCTGGGACATCTGCACATGTAGACCGCAGCAGTGAAAACACTGCACCAAGTGTCTGCTCCTGAAGACTGTGAGCAGCCCCATCTAAGCGGGTGTTTACAGCTGAACTCTTGCTTCAGAGCTTTCTGAGTGGAGAGGGGTCGCAGAGAGGAGCACCGGGAGCACCGTGCACTGGGTTTGCGTTGCAGCTTTGAACAAGAGTTTTAGAAGAAGCAGAGGATGTGTTTCATATCCTGGTGTGACGGAAGGCCTAAAAACATACTAATCTGCATGAAACACCAGCAACTTTGCATCACTTATTGTTATAACATACCTATTTAAAAATATTAGAAGGCCGCTTCTTCTGGCTTGGGTATAATTATCCAGGATGTCAAGCGTAGAACGAGGAAGAGCAAAGAGATCCAGAGGACACATGCCCATCTCTCTTTGAGGGTAATGAAAGCAGAGAGCACGCTGCACCTTGCACCGCTGGTGAAAGATGTATTTTGCTTGTTATTAATACTTTGGTAATTGCATACCCAAGGGAACAGTGGTTTAAATTATTGCGAAAGCTGTCATTGAGTGGCCTGGTTATTTAAAAACATTGGTTTGTGTCTGTACCTCCTGCGTAGATTGTTATGCAGGAAAACATAGTTGTATTTCTGGTTTTTAACTCGTCCTAGTAAACAGTGTTTCTACTTCCTCCTGCTGCGTATGTGGGGCAATGGGACAAGGCGTAACACATAATATCCACTTCCAGAGAACAAATTAATTATTATGCTTTGTTATTTGTTCCATTTAATGAAACCTGTTGATAAAAAAACCCAACAAACACCAACAAACCAAACCACTCTACCAACTAGAGGGCCACTTGTAACATCTTTGAAGTAATTATATGTATGCATACCCATGGCCTGATTCCCTTCCTCAACTATGTTTTTTTTCCTTTAATGGAGCTATCTAGCCTTACTATTTTGATTTGCAGTCACTGAATCTAGATTCTTTTTTTTATGCCATTACAATAACTCCACTAATTTTACTGGGCTAATTTATGACTTAAATTGGTGCAAAAGAAGAAGCAAACCTTTCTGTCCCTCGAGATTTCATTCATAGCAGAGGGTGTCGGGGAAGCAAACCAAATGACAGACTCATTACCATGTGCCATGTTACCACAACAAAAAAAACACCCACAAGCCTTGCAGCCACTTGGCAAAGCGTAGATGCTGTTGTCAGCCTAGAAATGATAACCATGTATTACCATATTCACGGTAAATGTTTCATCAAATTATTATTGCAACTGCTAAAAACATCCTCAAACAAATTTGTGATTATGCCACATGGTTTTATCCATACTGTCTCTGCCACAGGAGGATACTAGGATTGGGAAATCCAGATTTACATCACTGTTTTTCTCTTCAGGTTGACTACAAACTTGATGCTAATCAAATCCTGTGTAATCCTGATGAAGTGAATGCAGGACACTGTTTAAAAAATCATACCAAATACAAGTTCTTATAATTTATTTTCTGCAGTATTTCTACATGAACATAAATAAAACATTTGCTTTCTTAGACTGCAAATAACAAATCTGATTTGTTTTTATGATTAATATTCCCCTATTGTGTCATCTCTGCCAGTAAGAATTAGCTCCTCAGAAGTCAAGTAACTCCTGTATCTAAACTCATGATCATCTGAAAACAACTATGAGTTCTACAAATGAAATTCTGGAGACAAACTCTTAAAATGAGATCTATAATAATGGTTAGACTTTTGATTCATTACCACCTTATAATTCCAGAAATATTTATGTAAACTTGTTAAATCCAAACTTTTTCAGATTAAAAGAAACAACCCCACAGGTGGTGTCTTTTGCCAACATCAGAAGTCAGTCCTCCATTCCAGTACTGGTTCCATATCACTTACAAAAATGGAATTCAACGTCTTCTTTAGAAGATAAAGTTCTCTTAAATAATAGTGGTAATGTGCCTTGAAAACGCTAAAGATTACTATTTTTGCAGACACACCTAACTGAAGTGTTTATTTTCATTTTATGGAATATAAACATTTGAATGCCCAAACCTGCATATTTTAACTCTAGATCTGACCACAGTGACTTTTTTACATTAAAAATAGCCTGTATATTCTTTATACTTACAAATGGCAAAGACTTAAGCAGAGAAGGGGAGGTATAGTTGTTACACAGCAAACAAGAACTATGGATGATGTTGGTTCAGTTCCTGCCCTGCTGTAAACATCTTATGGAACCATGAACAAGCCACCAAAGCCCAGATTCTCATGTGATGGGGAGGCAGTAAATGACAATGATTTCATTCTGTTTCCTACCTGTAAAACACAGTGAGCAGCAGAGACAGTGTGAGAGTGCGTATGTACAAGAGTGAGAGATACCCGAGCAGTGTGGTATACGTACAGACCAGATGAACACCTAAAATGGATGGATGTATACCTAGTTTTCTCTGTCAGTAAAGATGCCTCCAACACTAAAGGTAGCAACAATAGGAAAATGCACAAAAAATGCTCTAATTTAAAAAAAAAAAATCAATGCCCCAAATCAGAAAACAGAAGTACACTCAAGGGATTAAGAAATGCCATTCCTATAACAAAAACCAGACACAACATACTTGGCATTTGAACTCTGTGTTGAAACATACTTTTTAATTGTGACTTTGAATGAGAGTTGTGTACTTTCATGAGGAAGCATCTGTCACAGGCAATGATCAACCCATGTCAGAACACGGATGCTCCTAAGCAGACAATAAAGCAAATGCTTAGCTATAGAAACAGTAGCTTGTAGTTTTAGCTACTGTTCAGGTGAGGGCTAATTTAGGTCTTTCACCTAAGCAATTTGTTGAACATGTATCTGAGTTCTGCTAGAAATACACTGCCCTCATTCATAAGTATACTGTTATTAACAGAGACTATTAGCAATACTAATAAATACTACATTTCTGTTTATCTTTTACACAATGTAATTATCTAATTACATGAAATGTCATGTCAGATATTCTCTTCAAGGAAAACTGACTTAAATATAAAGTGCTTAAGATTGAATAGCACTAAAGTATAATTGAATGCTACATAAAACCATATACTCTTATTTCAAGTTACTTGGTTTTGTCAACATAAAAGGAAAAAATACACCATGAACTATTAGCAAAGCAGGTTTTTTAGGTTCTAAATTAGAAAGTTGTAGCACCTCAATGTAATACTTTGGTAGAGTTTAAGAAATCGAGCACCGAGAGAATGTATTGCCATGAATTATTAGTATCATAGCAGATAGTTTAACGTGAGGTTTTCCGGCAGGAGACAACATTCATCATGAGCTGCGGTCTTGAAACAGTCCATGAAAGTTACATGAGCTGCAGACGTATGTGATTCATGCCATACATCACCCTATAAATACAGTACTTCATTTGCTCAGAAAGCTATATTCTACTCAAATAAAACATTTCTTGTTACCTTTGTCTCCTATTCCCTGCCCCACGCATTGTATACAACATTAGCACTTAATACTGATCATTCTTCTTTTGGAATAGGTATGTACCAGTTGTGCACATAATTATTGTAATAAAAGTTGTTGCTATCTCTTATAAGAGATTATGTATAGTTACTGAAGTATATTTAGTCATTTCTTGTCATAAGATAAGGTTGTTGCTGAATGATATTATCCCACGTTCCATAGAAAGTTGTCTCAGTCTGTGTAATAGGATAAATAGCATTTTACTCAGTCTCAGTCTTCAAATCTTTCTCTGGTATAAACATTCCGTGCAGGTCCAGATGCATTTCTACATCTACTGTGGCTCGGCCCAATTCTTTGAATGTTTTAGCATCCAAGACAAGGAGGAAGGGTGCTTCCTTTGGATCAGACGTCACAACACAGGTCAAAACAATGCCTGTGACATACAAATGAAGAATTAGAAGCACATACTAGTTACACCAAGCAGAAAAGATAACACTGTCGGGAAACAATTCTTGTTTCCTAAGAATTTCAGGACACAAACTGAAACTGTTTACTAGATCAAGAAGTTTGACTGAGGGTGCTAAAGAACTAACGAATGCTCCTTTTCTGTGCTTTTTTCTGGTCTGCCTGCAGTTCATTGGGAAGAAGAAAAGCAAACCAACACTAAATTGAGTGCCTGGCAGTTTTGGGACTCAGCCTTTCAGCTATTTGCCATTTGCCTTTGCAAGGAGTCACCTGAGAACAGAACCGGATCGAGATTGCAGGGATACTTGCAGTGCTACTTCACGTTCTCATCTTTAACAACACTAACTTCCCACAGCTTCAGCTGCTCCAAACTACTGATAAATCCAGCTCCGAGTGGCTCTCTGGAAAGTCCTAAGCATTGTTTTTATTGTTTATGGCTACCTTGGGACATTATGGAAGCTGATTTTGGTCTATTGTTGTTTTAGTGTTTTGTCTGCAAGAGTAAAACGACTGTTGCTATTTCTAATCTCACAGTGGAAGCATCAACTTGACTTTCTTGACTAAGAACAATGAAACTTGTAAGATTTAATGCAAAACTCGTGTAACCCCAGCTTGCAAAATGTTGTCATTATTTTACCATCATCCTCTTCTCTTGCGTCAGGGCTGGGAACGAAAATGGGCTCAGATGGCCAGCAGTGGTCCTCTCCCCAGTGGAGCTTTTCCTTTGTCTGGGTATTAAATTTTACAATCTAAATTGTTATGACCAGAAAAGAAAAATGTCAGTGAGCCAGAGAGTGGTTTATTCCAAAGGTACAACATGAACAGACTGCTGGCAGGGGGGACCAACGCTAAGAGTTAAGGAGCAACAAGGCATGTGTCATCACAAGAAGGGTACACCTGGAAAATGTTAAACTTTGGAGTCACATTTAGTGGCTGCATCATCACACAATGTTCTTTTAATTTTGTTTCATTAGAATACAATTGCATCTTTCATTTGAGGTCTTTAAGTATTTTACAAATACTAACAGATCGTGAGAGAACCCTCACTGTAAATAATGCCCTCACTATATAGAGGAAGAGTCCAAGGCCCAGAACATTGAAGTGACTTGTGCCAAATCACGTTGATTCTGTAGTAAAGCAGGAAACAGGATTTGAACCTTCTGTTTTCTAATCCTGTGGATTATTTTCCTTTTATTGTGACCTCAATATTTCTCAAGGCCTTCTATTGTTAAGTGGGGTATATATGCCAGAACAAAGGCTATTAATAGTGATGTGTACAGATTAAACCAACGGGTCAAGAATTCCATGCAGATACTGGTATTAACAAAAGGAATAGAGTATAGATTTTCATCTCATTAATGGGTCAAGTGCCTGGCCAAACCAATCACCACTGGGGATGCCTGACATTTTCAGTTCAATTCTATTAAGGCCTTTTTCTCTACCCATACATTATATTATTTTCCCTTTTGGCCTTTAGTCAAAAAATATGTTTACACAAAAATGAAAGTATTCAGTTACTGCAGCAAGAATTTGGAAGAATTCTCCCTTCTAACCAAGATAACAGCAATTTCGCTGACAGCCTTTACCTAAGGATTATATATGGTTGTTGCTGTGCCTGCATTCATTAAAGAGCAACTGATGTGAAACAAAAAATCTTCCAACAGCATTTTTCATTATATTTAAGACAAGCAGGGATTATCTACACTGGAAATCACAAACTTGCAGATTTGTTTGAGCGACTGTCAGATGTGCTGCAATAAATTTTCTTGCATCATGCAGAAATCCAGCTTTATTTTGTAATCAGTTGTGGTAATTATATACAAGAACCAACAGTGATCTCAATTTGCTCTCCTTTACAGTCACAGAACAAGAATTATAAAGAGTGAGTTTCTTTGTACAATACTCTTACCTTCAACTATTCATACTTTTCATGTTAATCTATTTGTACTCTCAGCTGTCTCCTGAAAAGTTGGCATCATGCATACACAAACAAAGCATTTGCTATCCTGTAATACACAACTAGCTAGCAAAAGAGAAAGCTTTCTGAAAAAATAGTTTTAATATTTTTAATTTATTATATACTGTCCTAGTTTGAGCAACACAGGACTAATTTCTCTTCCAATGCTTGGGAAAACTGCACTTTGAGAAGACTCTAGTGTCTGAATTTGTGAAAATATTTACTTTATAGCCAGCTATGGTGTAGGGGTTTCAAGGTCTCCGTGTTTTCGAGTTATCCAGGTGCGGAGATGAGGAGGAGCGAGACCCAGGCACTTGACCCCAGCTGGCCAACAGGATTATTCCATACCATGAATATACCACACTCAATATAAATTAGAAAGTTTGCTGTGAAGTTCTCTCTGCCTTTATGTCTGCAATCCTGAGAACTTCTTGCCCCGATGCCAGACCCCTGAGACCATCCCTTCCTCCCAAAGCCATAGTGCTCACAGCGTCCAACATTTGTTGTCCCTTGCTGGGAGTGCACAGCTTCCTACTGATAGAATTGGCTGAGTATAATCCTTGTATATTTTGTATTGGTATCAGGATCAATATTGGTTCCTTAGCATTATTAATGTTAATTATCTAGTCTTATTCTATTAAACCTGCTTATATTTCAGCCCTCAGGTTTCCTTGGTTTTTTTTTTTTCCGGATTTCACTTCCAGGGTGGGGAGGGGTCATCGGGTGATAGAAGAATTGTGTAAACGACAATCGATTGTTGTGGGTTTCTCAGACCATAACCTATACTGTTGCAATAACTTATTTTTTTAGCTAGGTTTCCTAAGGGGAAAACATATTACAGATGTATGTCTGTCTAGTACTTTTTTTACCTACTCTCTCCTTTGTGGCTCTTGGCTCGTTACAGAACTTGAGCCTAATTTAGAATAAAAGTGAGGGTCTCAGTGACTATTATGTTCAATGGACTTTGTGGAAATATAAAGTTGGATAAAGAAGCCTGAGTTTATTAATACTTTATGAGGGAAATGGTACAACATGAGCTTACCCTTATAAGAATTTAGGCATTTCATGTTTCTTTGCATGTGAATGACTCATCAATGGGAAAAGTTTTGACAGAAACTCATTCACAATTGAATGCTCAAGAATCCAGTCTCAAGTCATATCTGTAAGAAAGCATTTGTTCTGCTGCGTATGGAACATGACTACATGTTTTTAACAGCTGATAATAATGTTCCGGATTTTCAACTAGTAAAATGAAGATATGTTCTTTCCATAGTTTGCCCCAGTGAGGCTGTTTTAATCATACAAGTAAACTAACAATACATGTCCAACTTTTCATCTCCCTGCTTTCAAGTGCTGATGTTTAAGAACATCGTACCCAACTGTAGAGTCATCATTTAGAAGCTTTAACTTGATGTTGAAAAAAAGAGCCCAGTTTCTGGCCTCAGGACCACACACTTTGAATTTGCACATATGAATGCAGATTAGGCTATGTTTTGGGCCAAACTAGAAAAATATGGTCTGCTAATAACTGCTTAAATTTGACTTGTGTCCTATAAATACTCTGTAAATCTTAATTATACCTCTGTAGGAACTGGACTCCACTGGACTTCTGTTGCAAAGATGTACTTGTATTTTTTGCTGTTATAGTCGTAGTTGATGCGAGGCAGTTCTATCCCTGGGTAAAATAAAGTTTAAGACTTAGGAACAAGAGAAGAAAAATAACTGAAGTGTACATTTACATGTGCCAATCTTTAGGAAGTTTTGCTCTGTGAAAAACCTTGACAGTCTTTAAAGCAGGTGTCGCATATATTTTATATGTCTGAATTTCTAAAAGGCTGAAGATGGACATCAACACAACATAATTAAGCCAGTGTTGTTAGTTCAAAAACGACAATTTTTCATTTATAATGGTCCTGTTTAACTAAAATTACTCTTGTAACAGGTAGGTTTGCAAGCCTATTAATAGTTGTAGGATCAGACTTGGGATCCTATATGAATATAAAACTGTTGTAACTTCAGACATTTAAAGGATTTTACTCTTGATAAATATGTATCTGAGGCATTCAGGGTCATATATTACTGGATAGATCCAGAGGGAAGTAAAGAAGAGAAGGATTTTGTCAATATCTACACTAAACATATTAATTAAAAGTTTCATTTCTCTTAGCTTTGTAAAGATCTTACAGATATGAACAGCTATTAGGCATTATTAGAATGCACCTATGTGTGTGTAAGAGAACATACTTGAGATGTGTATAATGGATATGTCTCACCATCACACAGTATTTCAGGTTGGCAATAGATGCCGCCATCTTTCTCTTTTACAGCAGTTGCAGTAGTTGGAAGTGTGACTAAATTAGAACCTACTTCGGCATCCTGAAAGAGACATATGCTGAAAAAGTAACGTGTCTCTAAGAATAAGCTTCTAATTTAGATCTTTCACTAGGTTTGATATTAATATAGACAATTTAGGGATTAAACAAATAATCCAGCTTCAAGAAGAAATTCCTTCTTGTTATACTTCTTGTAACATTAGATTCTGACCTTTTCGTTAGAAATCTCATTATACTTAGCAGATTTTAGTATATCATAGAGTAATCATTTTGAATCACACCAAGCCTTTAGAAAGGTTTAGACAGACACGGCTATGTTCCAGAAGCACAACAAATAGGTTACACAGTTTGCAAATATAGTTAATGAAGGTGGGTTTCAAGGAATTAGGTATCAAATTCCCACTAAAAGTCACCAAGGTTAGCTTTTATGCACCTGCTATAAATCAAGTGCAAAAATAGGTGTAATGTACGCTAGTTTTTAATATGCTATTGCTGAATTCTTAAGATTGCAGGGTAGTTTGGATAGCCGATGTGATCCAACACAACCTTTGTCATTGCTGCATAACTGTTTTTGAGACATGAACAAAGCAACAAGATTCTAGGATGTGGAAAGACAAAGTATTATCCCCAAATCTATCAGGCAGAAACTTGCCCAAGTTGCTGGGCAGTATAAAATCTTCCCTGCAAACAATGATGTAAAATGATGTTTTAAATTAAACTGAAAGATAAAAATCTTTCCTCTTCCTGGTAAATCTCACGCTTAAATCAAATATTTTAATTTTAATAGAACCACTGCAACAGTTGGGAGCATGTATATATTATATATATAGGGTTCCAGTAAAGTGGAAAAAACAGATTGTGCAAAACCTCATGCATGTCCTTCCAGTCAACAGCCAAGTTCATATATCTGCTCATATTTGATAGCATCTTACAAATAATCTCGCTGGTAAGGAAATTATGTATGCTCAACAGCCCTGTTCTCCATAAAGGATGGTATCAGAACCTAGATCCATGTAATTGTATGTCCAGCTGCTCATTGCCATTTCTCACAATACATACACAAAACAAAATTCCTGCACGCTTTGTGTATATGTTATATTTAAAGAATTGGAAAGTCGCACATAAGGGCTGGAAACTAATAATTCACTCATTATTCACACTGATGTATTTTAAATTACTGATTAAAGAACAGATTAAAAAGTCATTTTCTTTCTACCTTGTCATACTGCAGAGGAACAACAAATCGCTTGCAGGTTGGCACGGAGGTAAGCTTGTTGTTCTCTTCAAAGTCTTTAGTCAGGTTTTTTAAATAGAACATATCATATAAGCTGTTGTCTGTATAGGCAATAATATCAAAAATAATGTGGCCATCCTCTTCATAAGCATTTATATGGTGAAAAAGCACCATAGCATCAGTATAGAACTTGGTGGATACTTCTTTTTTAGTCTTCTTGTCTACGAAGTGAAACCAAGTCTGAAAGATAGGAAACATTATTTAAAACCATTAATGATCAGCAAACAGTTATTTGGGAAACTGTTTTCTAATGGTAGCCACCAACATTCTAATGCATTGTCTGTTCCTACTGAAGCATATTAAGAATTCAAGATTTGCTGCTAGGAGACAAGAGGTTCCAACCTGAAGACCAAAAAACCACGTAAGTAAAATGAGTGTAGAAGTGCTTTAAACTCATGTTACTGTTGCAAGTTACTATTTGGGCTAGGGTGAGGATTGACGTTTTCTGGTAAACCCTGGAAAATCCCCTGCTCTATTTTTAAGTTAAATAAATCTGCCTTAGTCGAGAGTTTCTGCAGTGCTCCGTGCTGGTGCCTTCTGCCCCAGCATGCCCCACATATTGATGGCCAGAGCATGTGGAAATAAGATCCTCAGACAACAGGTTTTTTCCTCAGTTGCCACAGTGAAAGACTGTCCTTTTGTTGAATGCATGCTTTTCCACCAGTCTGCCTCTCCTATCAGATGCAATGGATCTGGAGCAGATCTCAGCCACAACATACAGTATTTTGTTTGGACCAGGAGCAACTGTATGTGTCTGGGATGCTAGTGCAGTTTGGAATTTCTCTGCTGGCACACAGTATTTCTAACAATGCCAAACTATCCTCTTTCTCAAGTACTTCAGTATCAGATATTTATTTGTGAAATTTCTGGATATGAGAGTTGGTATTCAAAAAAAATACAACTCTTAAAAAAATGTGCAACGTGAAAGTCAGGGGTTGAAGAAAAATGAGGCATTACTGAAATTAATGAACCAGATGAAAAACAGAACTGTGGAAGAGGTTACTGGCCCGGTTGACCCCATTACTCAGCATTAGGAACAATACCTTCTCTTCCTTATGATAGGCAAGGCAGGAAGCCCAGTTCACACCTCGGATGTAAGCAGTTGCCATTTTGACAATATCCAGTTTGAATGGCTGCTCTATGAAGATAATGTAATTTTCCGTGATTCCAAAGCTATGGTAGTAGCTTGGGTGGAGCAGGGAGCGAGAAGGGATGGAGCATACCACTTCCAGATGTTTAAAACAAGATTTCTTCTTTTCTTTTTCTGAACATAAATGGTAAAAATTAAAATTATATTTATAATAAATTCTGATCCAATCTCATGCTTGTATTTCTCCCATGTATGAGGTAGGAAAGAACAGGTTCCTCTCAGTTTTATTTGCATTTTCCTGTTAAGAAAGTGGTTCATTTCCTCCTACAGAATTAACACAGAAGTTTGCACCTGAGTGAAGCAACACAGTAATATCACAATGCTGGATCCATTTAGACAGACCTCCCTCGTCTTAGTATTGGATTTCACTGGTTACTGTCTTCAGAAGTTCCAGCACAGAGGAGAAAGGTGTTTAATTAAATCGGCAGCTTTACAAGGGGTTCAAATGTCCCCCTGTTTTTGAAATTCTGAGAAGATGTTCCTGTTTGCTCTATACTGACTTTCAGTCCCACCTAGAAATAACAAACTTATCTTTCAGCTGTGGAAGGCCTCTTGATTGTTCAACCAAGAAGACAGACATCACATTAGAAGTTGATTTTAGACAACACCACAAAAGAAAAGGATTGTCTTGAAGGAAAAACAGCAAGTGATTTGCTCTGTGAAGAAAGGATGGGTTTTCAGCATGGCCTAGTGTAGTCCAGGTTAGAGAGGAATTAACTCTATATTAGGTATTATTTGGTTTTATGCTTCCCTATAACCACAGTTTCAGCATTTTAAGAGCGTTTTCATTTATGAAGAAAATTAAAATTTACAACTTCAAATTATATACTGCCCTATAGATAAAATTGTTTCTGTTCATCCTCCCTCTACACACCACAATACAGGGAATGGAAATTCTTCTAAAAGAGTTAGTTCACTCTAGTAATATTCAAAGTAGAATTTTTCTAAAAACAAATTCTTCTAAAAGCAATGTTCTTCATACTGAAATACTCTGTTTACACAGTATTCAAGATGAACCTTTGTAGTAGCACATGTCCAGACAGGCTAAGCAGTTAACATTAGTTCACACTAATTTAAAATTCAGAAAATGAACGTCATCAGTTTCTAGAAGAGCTTTATCACCACCCCTTAACCTCAGAAGAAAACAAATTGCTTACAAGTTTCTGGAAAATACTGATAAAAGACATAGCTTACCTTGCACAGAGGGAGGAATCTTAAATAGAATGTATTTTGTCTTCCCTTTATCAACTATTGAAGTACCCATGTTGAGAATATTTCCAGCACTGTCATAGTGCGGGTGGGAAGTTGCCACATTTACAGCTACATATTTGCTGTAGTCAACCTGGAAAATGATACATTAGGAGATTTTAGAGATGTGTAAGAGAACTAAAATTGATCTCAGCTAACACCAGAAATCCACCAGCTTTTTAGCATGGGCAGCCTTTTATTGGTACCCCATTTTCAAAAGGCCTTGACATTTAAACAATTAAGCCAAATGACTTATATAGATTCTCAAATGATTTCCTAAATCAAGGCTAAAACAAGTTACAGAATCTGAATTACATTCACCTCTCTCTTGCAACCACATAACACAACAGAAACATTGGCTAAAAGAAGTTATTCTGCAAATGCCCATTTCATCCTGAAAGCAGTTTATTTAACAGGGCTATGACTCTCGCAATCATCTGGAGCAAAAAGATTTCTATTTGATTTAAAGCTTGGAAATTGTACTCAAACTGTACTGCATGCAAGAAAAAACTCATTGCATATTTCAATATGTCAAGATTCATTTTAATAATTAAATAATATCTTGCATAAGGTACACTTGAGAAGTAGTCATATAACTGACCTACTGAATTGTTAATTATGTAAATCACTTGATAACTACAGAGGCATAACAATGGAAATCATCCAAAACAATCACGTCACAAGCATGTCATGCGGTATTATTCCTGCAACCTTGCTAGATTACATACAAGTGAAATTGCCCAAAGCCCAGCTTTCCCCAAACTACCTGAAATTTAATTTTGAACTCATGAGTTCTTAAAAGATCTTGTAGCCAGCTATTTCACTTTACCATGATTTCAAAAGTAAGAGAATAGCACAAGAAGAAAAGTATCTTTCCTGTTTTGTGTCCTGCATATGTTAAAGGATCCTTATGAGTCAGCCTGAAACTTTATTCATTAGCAGATGAGGAACCAGAATGACAGAGAGTCATTTATACCTTCTCTAATGTCTCCAGAGTCTGCGGATTAATTTTCCTGATGAAGTTAGTCTCACTGGTAGCATAAAAATCATCCCCAGTTTTCATAATGTTGATCAGGCAGTTGTCTGTGAACTCAGGAATGGTGTGAGACAAATACGAGAACGCCCTGTACAGAGGGAAATTTCGTATTGGTTCATTAGAGCAGCAGAAGCTGTACTAACTTTTACCCATGCAAAGCAGAAGTCACCCCAGCAGTGCGGGCTGTGCACAGCAGCAGGGTCACAGAGCTGGGCCTGTCTCTCCCCGGCTGTGCCCTCTTCTGGAAGGTCCCACACTGCCTGGGTGGAAAGGGTGGAAAAGCAGAGGAGACGGACTTCAACACCCTTGGCCTGGGCAAGGGTTAAGGACATACATGCAACTGGTTTTAAATACACAAATGGGCATCCAGGTCCAGTCCTGCTGTCAGCTGTTACATATGCACTGGTTTATCAGAGCTAATTACACCCTCTCCTGTGCATACCTTGTGAGAATTTGGCCTAACGGTTTCTACCTAAAAGCTGGTAGGTTTTTCAGGGTATGCCTTCATAAAATAGATAGATTCATATACCCCCTGATGGAATATTTTCGTTCCCAGTGTTACCCTGTATCACAATTATGATTTCAGATTAGATCCAATTTCACATGTGGGCTTGACAGTTTTCCTTATTAGTGTAGGGTTTTCTCATATTCAGTTGAAACTAAGACAAAGTTGCTTATATCCCTTTTGAACTTAAAATGCCAGTGTTACCCTACTGGAAGGGGGAAGAAAAGCATCTTATCTCAGGGTAACAACTTAAAACATATCAACTATTTTGCAATAACTATCCATGTGTGTGCTCTTACCAAATATCAAGCTCAAGGTCATTAGAGGTAGTTCAGACAGGAAGAAGAGATGAGTAAGCTGCTTGCATTTGTCAGGGAATATCCACAGCCAATTTTATGAGACAGGCGATAACATGATGACTTACACCTTGCCTCTCATACACAGCCTATCACCCTTTCTAACGGTATGAAAGCAGCTATTACAATGATCCCAAGTAGTTCTGAGTTTGAACATAAGATTAGCTCAGGCCTATGGGTGCAGTCCTTCAAAGCACTGCACGAGTCAAGAAACAATTGACATTTCTCATCATTTTCTTTTTTTTTTTTTGTAAAAAGGGTCTTTAATCCAGAAGTTTTTCTGATTTTTTTTCAGTTATTGATGCTTTTCTTCTTTTTGTTGAATGACCTTTTCATAAATTCCTTCCCCATCTCTTAATCTTTTCCTTTCTTGCTGCTTCTCCCCTTACAGAGTATCCTTTTTATAAACTTCTGTGAAACACTCGAAAAAGAAAATATTTGTTTTTTCAAAATTATAACAAAATGTACTTGCAATAGTGAATAAAATAGCCAATAGTGCTGATAAAATGAATTTAAAATATTTGCCTTAGAATAACCCATAAAGTGTACAGTGCTGGATGTATCCCTTGGCCTTGTCAGTATTTGGAAACTGTAAATTTACAAACCACATTTCCTATTTGTAAATATCTGTCAAGTGTAAACAGAAAGACATCTGTGCTGGAGAAAGAAGTAGAGAGAAAAATCTTATTGGAAAAAGCATTGCTTACTTGGCAAATATGTTTTTGCATGGATCTGGATATGCCATAGTTCCAAACTCAGACACCACGATTCGATTTGCTTCTATATTGCAGTTGTATGTGTCACTTCGGAGATACTTACTTCTGTAGTAAACTTCACCTGACAAAGGCCAAACAGGTTTCAATCACATTTCATACCGAGTTCTTTAGAAAATTAGCATAGATAAAGTCAGAGAAAGAGTTTCTCAAGCAGCTGTCCTTTCGCTGAGAAAAGTTTGCAATGAAACCGACAATGCCCCTAACTCTCTGTTTTGGAAAGCTTTTTCAGCTCTCTAAGGAGCTGAAAGGGACTGTTCTTGGAGCTGCTGAGATTGGTTACAATTTGTCTAGCTTCCTTGACTCCCAACAGGTCTGGACAATATTGGGGGACTGGGGAGAGGAAAGGAGGGATTTGGATAAACTATTCCAGTAAATCAAAACAATCTGTGTAAAAACGATTAATTATACATCAATGTGTGGGTGGTGACATATCTCCTGTATTGGCAAAATTTAGTTATGAGAGAGTAACAAATTCCTTGAAGGAATCAATGGCTATCCTAAACAATATAATGGACCACTATACTTGAACTAACGGAGCTCTGTTTGCTTTAGGTAAGTAAAATATACTGGCAATTTTAATAACACTGGTCATTTCTTTATAGGTTATTTTGTTAAGGATCTAGAGCTGGACAGGCAAGGAGATCCTGCAGTTGCGTTAGATGCCTCCAATCACAGAAATGGAAACTAAAAAGTAAACACCAGGAAAGGAGGATGACAGGAGGAAAACCCAGTTCTTTTACAGACACGTACTTTTGCAGCAAAAATCTAGGTGTAAAACATCCTGCCTCACGATGTAAAGCAGCTGAACTGATAGAAAGTACTTCAACTGAAAACAAAAAATGAAATTGTTTTGGATAGAGGAGCTGCCTGTTTTCCCTCCATAAGGATGTCAAGTAGGAGGACTGCTTGCAGGGGTGTCAGGTATACGTGAGTGAGGTTTGATATATGAAGTGACACAGTGGCCCACTTTCTCTCCTGGTAGCTTTTATAGCTGCAACCAAATCCCAAAAGGGGAATGTTAGTCTTCCCTGAAACTAGGTTGTTCATCCACAACAGAAAAACCTCCGGATATTACAGTACTTTTGGTTGATCCAGTTTGAAACAATAGAGGTTTTCTTGCTCTGGGTGGACGGCAAAGGCTGCCCTGCAGTGACCTGCTCAGAGCTGGCTGCAGGCTGTCCTGCAGTGCAGAGAATATTGAACTTGGGGACTCCAGAAAAAAAGGAGAACATAATCTATCTCTGATAACAGCCCCGCAGAGATACTACTGCCGCTGCTGCAGAGAGTGAGCTGTGAGTGTATGTTTGGAGAGACCTTCCCCAAAGCGGTTACCCCGTCACCACACGTGCCACTCTGCAGACGGAACCTGCAACATTCTAACACTAATCAAACTCAAAACAGAATTAGCAACCAAGATTTGGGTTGTTAAGCTTTTTTTTTTAATCTGATGTGCAACAACTTACCATTTTTAAATGTAAAGCTGTGCAGCAGGGCCAAGCCATCAAACCAATGGTTATACTTAGTGTCCCCTATTGTGTGCATCCCTGGGCCATTTCGGAGAAGTATCCCTTGCAACCAGGTGGGCAGCTGACCTGTGAACAAAAAGGAGATACCAGTATCCATTCACTGAGGTGAGGGGCATGTTACAGGACGATTCCCCTGAGTGCATAGGTTTCCTATAGGCAGACAGGCTATGGGTGTAAGTCAAGATTTGTAAAAGCATATAATTAGGTTGGACTTTTGGTTAACAAAAAGATGACCTGCTTAAAAATGTGGCACTAGTAATATTCTGCATGAATATTGCTATATGAGATTACTATGAGAAGATGAGATTGGTGGAATGTAATTTGCTAAATATCAGGAATTAAATAAAGTTGGACCTTTCTTTCCTGCACTCAGGTTTTAAAATGATATATTTAAACCCTTTTACTTATGCCAGGAAAAGCTAGAGCTTATGAGAAATAAACATATTTTATAGGTTATATGACTTGCATTGATCTTCAGTACATCAATTTAAACTTCAGGCTAAATGAATTCCAGTAAAAATGTCATTAAATAAATTACACAGCATAATGTAATGTCATTTTGGGAGTGCTTTTGTGACACTAGTAAGAATGTTAGTGTTTTTTGAACACAAATAAATGGTAGGAATATTATACTGAAAATATATAAATACTGTTGAGGTTTGAATACGAAATGTTGCTCATCAAATCCCTGCAAGAAATACATTTGACACACAGAATAACAACAATTAAAGAATGTCACTAAGGTTAAAGAGCTGTACAAAAGCATATCAGATATTAAATTAAAAGCTTCACCTGCTTCTTTGTGTGCACGCCTCCTGAGGGAATATTTAAGATCACATACTACACATTTCCACACAATTCCTGCACTGAACATTGTCTCTGCATAAAAAGCTATTCAGAACTTTTAATTTTCCTTATCATTTTGTTTGTGACCTCATGCTGAATATGTGGACACACTTTCTTATTATTACTCCGTTTACAACAGACAGAAATGTCCTCTCATGGAAATATTCAATTTTGTCAGAACTGATGCATTGCAGTCCTCCTTTCCCCGCAGTGAAAATGTAATTCTTCTGCATATGAGGTCTTGTGGGGTTTTGACCCAGTAAAATTGTCTTCTGCTTTGGGGCCCATCATTCAAGAAATTTCTGCAATTCAGTGAACATCTTGCAGATCCTAGGGCTAAAAATTTTGTTTAGAAATTATTCCTGCATATCAGATTAATGATGCTCAAAAAGTTCCAGGACAGGCCAATAAAATCATTTCACTGGAAGAGATAAACAGGGAAAAAAGGTGATCATATTTTAAGGCACTATGGACTCGATGCAGCTTCTGAAACTTCGGGTGTAAATCAGTGTCATTTCTGGCATCATTCCAGCATCAAAAGCATAGAGCAGAGGGTCATCCAGTGAGGTTTTCAGATGAAAATTCATCTTAGTAGGAATTAAGAATTTCTGTAAATCACACTGGGTAGCAGTCAGCATCCTAAAGTGCTTAAATAGCTTTAAAAATCTGGACCTTGCATCTTTTTTGCTTCAGACTTTTATCTGAAGTGGAAATGATACTTTTCTGCACCATGTGAGAAGGCAATAGTGACACAGTAAAATCTCAAAATATTTGGAAATTTGTTATCATAGCAACAGAGTCTCATACAATCACAAGGCTGTACAGTGTTTAGGAGAGCACAGGTTAAATTACAGATCATGTGAGAAATATGGGGTCAGATTTACAGTGTACATATTGAGTAACAAGGAGTCAAAATACTGGCAGAGGTCAGGGCTAGCAAAATATTTAATGAGGTCGAGGTTCACTTTAGTTTTCATGATTGGTAAATACTGAATCATCGTTACCACTGAAGGAGTATTTTGTATACATAATTTTATTTTCTGAAATATGCAGATCAAGTCTGATAAATGGTTTGTTTGCAAACAACTTCAAATGTTTCAATAATAATTTTTTATCTTGAGCAAAAGAAAATTGAAAGGCATAAACCTACTGCAAATTATAACAAATGACTTTGACTTGAAACAACATCTTTTCCAATTCAGCCACCAAACTGAACAACAACAAGGTCATGCAAGTTTTAGTTGTCATCTTTTTAAGTGTCGTACTTGGTAAGTGACTTTAAAATTGGTATTAGATGCCTACTATTTCTTAGACTACATATTACAAAAAATGCGGCATATATTTACTAAATAGGGGGTCTCAGCAACAAACCTTTCCTGTAGCTGTAGCAGAAAACTCTTCTGTAAAGTAAAAAAAAAAAAAAAGCAGTAAAAAGAATAGATTTATCAAGTGTTCATCCCTAGAGAGCCACTTTATCTCTCTGAAGGACACTCACAGTTTTTACTGGATTAACTTCTGAACCCTCTTTTTATCGGTTACACAGTGGCATTTATTACTGCTGCTTTTCTATTCAGAAATATCATTGTTGAAGAGTCCCAATTTTAGTGTCCCTCTCCAGAAGGCAAGGAAGACTGTGAGCAGACAGAGGGAGGGTAGGGAAGGGTTACAGAGAGGAGAAACCGAAAGCCCGAGCAGAGCCATGGCGGAGGGGGTGTCACCAGATTAAATCCCGAGACTTTGTCCCTCACCAACTTCAGTGAATCCTGTTCAAACTGACTTTTTGGAAAAGTACACAGAAATGCTCATAAAGTGAGAAAAAATCTCACAGTCAGGGCACAGATATTATCTGACCTCAGTCCTTTAAACAAAATTCACTTAACGTTTCTCGCTTTCTCAGGTTCCCTTTTCAGTGCTGTTTTGGGTGAACAAATGTTTCAGTGTTTACATATTTGAAAACACCAAAGTAACGGCACATTAGAACAGATTTTCTTTCACTTACCTTTCACCTCAGCTTTTATGGGCTCTGGATGTTCTTCTTTACTTCTACCAAATATCGTATCCATCTCTCATGTAATAAACACTTTCTGTGTCCTCTCCCCAGCTGCTCCTGCAGCCGTAGTTGTCCCCTCCTGTCTGGGCTAAGAACAGCGCTTTCCGGTTACATATACAGATAAGGTCAAAGTGCAATGCGAGCTAGTGGCTGGTGGCTTATAGATTGACAATTTATAATAGCTGATCTTTAATCCCTAGCACATACACTATAATTCTTACACATTCTTATTAAAATTAACTCTTTCACTGATTCAAAGGAGAAGTAAGAAAAACATAACTTGCCTGTTTGCTCCTTATGAACCTGTCTGAAGCAGCCAGGCACACCCGGGGAGTCAGGTGGAATGAATCTGAAACATCACCTTCAGCATTTCAGGTAAAATTTTAGACACTGTGTAGGGGTGCTTGCCCTCCTGTCAGGTGGGGAGAGAAAAAGAAAAGAAATCTCTACCCATTGTTCCGGATTCAGCTCTTTGGGAGTGACAAACATTTCAGAGCACGGTATCATCCTTTTGTTTCCATTCTGAGAAATTTAAACTGGGATATTCAATGAATTAACAAAATATCATCACTTAACAGTCATGTGCTGTATTTCTTTATAGACAAGCTGTTCTGGAGTGAACTGATTGTCACATTTTTGAATTAAACGTCTTTTCACAAATAATCACTAAAACGTATTCTCCCATATGTGACCTGAATCCACTCTGGGAAAGTATGGCAGGAATCATTAAAAATAAGGTGGATTTTTAACTTTACGCTTTTGTTTCTAGATAAGGTACTTAACTGAGTTCAATGTTGTTAATTTTAAAATCCTCTGGGAAAAGAATTATTTCAATATAAAGCATGTGATTGCAGAGCAAATCATAGGCTCCATTGAACATGAAGGATAAAAAGATTCTTTGCACAATTATACATTATGCAATTTCATATGAGGTTACCATAAAATCCGATTTTTTCAGATAAATCGCCATTGTTCCCAAAAAGTTTTAACATCACTTCTTAAGGCTGGCTGATCTTTTATAAATATACATACTTATTTTATTTTATTTAAAACACAATTTGTGCTACACACGACTGCTCTGACACAATTGTTATACACGTACATTGCTCCTCTCTTCCTAACCTGTCGGATGCCCTGTGTTTGCTTTGGGAGATCATCAAGACAGCATGGAAAGCACTGACAGAAACAGGTGATAACTACATAAGAAGCCAGGCTGAAAAAGAAAATATATGGGCTTTGTTGGAATCAGTAGTATTAATAAAGAAACAGCCGGATTGAACCAGAAGGCTGTAGGAGACGAAGGGTATCAAAGTCTGCATACATACACATATGCAGATATACACACACATATATGTACACTATATATGCATGTATATATATACATGCATATATGTGAGAGAGAGAGTGTGTGTATTGAGAGGTAGACTTACCTGTATACACAACGCCAAGTAAGGGATTTTTCAGCAGTATTAAATACTGAAAAGAATCTGGCAAAAAAGCAGAACACTCTGCTTCCACTAAGCCATGGGGACATTTTCTCTGTCCATGATGTTCTGCTTTGCTTTAATACGTTCTCTTCAGCATATCCTCATCCATTTACATGGCCACAGCTCTTAATGCTGCAGTTTTAATTATCTGACCCATGAGTGGTCTAATCTGTAGTAGTACTAAGGAGATTTCGATAGACCAAGCAAGCAATAAAAAAGATTAATTCGAAGCACTTTTGCACTTCTTCACCATGATGGTTCATCTAGTTCAAAATTCAGCCAGGATGAGATAATTAGAAACCTTGTTAAAAGTAATTTGAATGGAAGAACAAGGAGCTGCAGATATCCAGCAACTTTTGAAATCAACCCCGATGTGTTTTGGTAGCTAATTTCAGGTGTCTGTGCCTGGAAGTTTTGTCCCATACTTTGTACAACTTAAAGAAGGAGGCCTTGCAAAGGTCATTTTTCCTGCTTGTTAGTGAAAAATAATTTATTTAGCAGTAAAAAACTTTTTTTGTTTTGTTTTCATCCTGCTAATGACAGATAAGCAGTTAGTAAGGTACGGAGTGATGATTTTTCTTTCTAACTCTGTAATTTCCCCCATTTTACACCGAAATGGAGAAGTATCAAGGTATTGATTATGATTATAATGTGTAATTATCAGTGGAAGTAGCTGTGGATTAGGTGACTTGTTGATTTTATTATTTCACTATGTTTGTTTGTAAAAACATGTTTGACGGGAGAGGATGGAGAAGGTTATAGAAATGCATGTTCTAGAGAACATAGAGGAAATACAACCCTCTCTGGAGAGACTACCCGTGGCTCTTTGATCTTGGCTTTACGAGACACGTTGTAACTCATATATAATGTTTACCAAAACATTTTAAACTCAGGGAGACTGCGCTGTCTTACTCTTCCCAGTAAGGAATATTAAAAACATAAGCCTTAATGCAAATGATCCAATCCCATGGTTTAAATAGCCTCTCCTGATGCTTGACCTTATTTACAAACACTATCCAGTTGCAGAATCCTTCAAATACAAATCTTCCCCCAACCAAATCCAGCATTTTTCCCCACAGTTTCCTCTCTCTATTCACCCCTCATGACAACATTTTTGAAGTTACCAGCTCCCCACCTCTGGCAGGTTTTCTTCACTGTAATTTTTTTTGCTTTAAACAATTGTGGTGAAGGCTACAAGCTGTTTCCTCTTGGGTTCTTTTTGTTTTCACTTCCCTCCAGTCTCTGAATGCCTTGAGTTCCTCTCCCAAACTTAAAAAGGACCACGAAGGCATCTTTGGAGCAAAGCATTACTCTGCCCAGCATTGGTCTGGTTGTACCCTGTGGCCAGGGTGACCCTGTCGCTGAGGACACTTAGGGTGTGATCTCTGTGCTCAGTGGAAACAAAATTTCCCTAGACAGAGCAGCTGGTTAATTAAATTTCTAGGATAACAATATAATTGCCATGTGTCTACCTTTGTACTTTTGGTTCACTTACACAAGAAGCAAATCATTGCCTTATAAATCAGAGAGAGAACAATATTATTTCTTATCTCTATATTGAAATCTAAGTACTTAATTTACTTTAATCTCAACCTTCCTCTTATAAAATTCAAGTTCTAATTAAAGCCCATTAACAAAGGTCAAATTACCGGAATATGACTTTAAGCTGTGCTAAGAACTTTCAACTATCAACTGTTATCTATTATTACTAAATAAAAACTCCAATAGTAAAACTGATATGAACTTAAAAGTGGTTCTTGCTGAAATCACACAGATTGCTATGTCACTGTGCCAGAGATATAAGGTCTAATCTTTGTTAAATACTGTCTTATTGACATAATCTCATTTCAAAAGAAATACCACCAGCATTATCTAGGAGTACTTCTCTTGCACTGTCCAAGTATAATTGCAAATACAAACTACCAATATAGTTTGTTCAACTTTAAATAACAATAGTTTCCATATATTATTCTGACAAGGCTTTGTTTGGATCAAAACAGTTTTGATCAAATACCATTTTGATCAGTACTGTTTGGATCAAAATAACTATTTTTGTGAGATTTTAATTTTCTTGATGAGATTTTAACTTTTTGTGAAATTTCATTATTTTTTGTGATAAACAAAAATACTGTTTTCTTTTACTACAGTCATATTTTAATAGCTATCACTAGAAATACTGATTCGTTCATTTAAATAAAAATATAATGTAACTTAGTATTAAAACTCTTCAAGTGTGCCGAGGCACAGAACTGCTAGCCCACCCATACTAGTATCCAACCAGATGGAGCCTGCCCAGTGACCACAATGCCCAAGCATTTAAATGCCCAAACATTTAAACACTAGACATTCAAACAAGTAAACAGCCACAGTACCCACATAAACTTCCTCACCATAAGACTTTTATAACCTCATCTGCATCTTTCAACATCCCAAGACTATTTACATGTTTTAATATTTAATACATTATACAGTTCAGTAATGTGTTTTCAAGTGGGAATAATGACAACATGAAGGTTGGCGTTTGCTTCCCTGACTGAAGGTGTAGAAATGGTGTTACAGACACTTACAGTGACAGAAGTTAATGCTGCTACACATTGTCCTACCTTTTAACCTACTGTACATCTTTGGGAGAACACAAAAGAAAATCTAAAAAGAACTGTTTTCTGGTTTCAGTCAGGTGGCATCTGAGTGTAGCAAGCTTGAAGCAAAAACAGTGCTCCTGACCAGAGACACTGCTGGACCTCCAGTCTTCTCATTGCGGGGATTGTGAAGCTGATCTCTTTTGTAAAGGTGTTGGATATCTACTGACGAGAGATATTATTAATGAAAACAACTTGTAACACAGCATTTTTCTTTCTGTTTTCATGTCCATTAAGTTCACAAATAGCTCATAACAAGCAGAAGAAAAGCGTGTAACAAAATTAAATAATACAAACAAGGTGGAAGCTGGACTGCCTTAGAAATCTGGCCAGTCTTACTCTTATGGAAATCTGGAGTGACTGCAGAGACACCAGTGGAGTTGTAATGGCTGTAGATTCAGAATCAAGCATTTTTTTTTTTTGCCTCTCTGTGTGTCCTAGGAAAAGTTCAGTGCATTTGTATCTACCAGTTAATATTTTACCCAGAAAGGGCACCTTTAATCCTCAGAACAGTTCTCTTATTAAGATATTAAGGTAATGGCACATCTAAATTATGCCACTTCTTCAGTCATGATCATAAGAACACATGAGGTGTCAGCAGATGGTTCAGATATTTCTGCTACTTTCTATGTGAATTCAAGGCTAGCCTTAGCAATCAGTAACTCTCGCTTGATTGATGTTCTTAAGGAGCATTCTTATCCTCTGCTTCCCAATAGTCAAAGTTCTGCTGTGGAAGGCAATAAAACATAGGAACTAGCTGGGAAAGAGGGAGGTATTGAGGCATCAACTGTATGGCAGGTGAGGAAAGTCAAGCTACAAGCCCAAAGGCAATACTAGATGCTTCCAAAAGGACAGTTCCTAGGAGAAGATCCTCAGGGACTTATGCAGGGAACATCTGCGCCAGAAGGTAACCATACACATCCTATAAACAGAAATTATGTCCAACCCAGCAACTCCTGAATGTAATCCTACTTATCTTTATCCTGACCCCATCATGCCAGGCATGAACGTCTAATTTAATTATTGCACCCTGTAAAGATAGGAATTGTTTTTCCTGTTTTTCTAAACAAGATAAAATCAAAATTGCAATTTGGCAGGGCTCACTGGTAAGTTCACTGTGTTGCCACATGGAAAATTAGACAGTAGAGCAGCAATAAAAACAAACCCTTTTGAGTCAGCAAATAACTGGGTCTCACTATCAGGACAAGCAGCCCAGGAGAGCAGCAAGGAAGGAAGAGTGATTGTGACCCACCTTCTTAAATTAATTGGCAGATGGGCTTTTCTAAAGCCAGCTGGAGAGACGGAAGACATAGGTGTACCTAGGGGCTTTTCTCCATCCCTTTCTGGACAGTCTGCTCAGTACTCAGTACTTCCTAGCTATTTGGGTAATAATGAAACAGATCTTTTCAAGAGGCAATTCTGCACAATGCAGAAGTGCACGTGACACACTAAAACAGACCACTCATGATCTTGTCTCAAGTTAATGATACCTGAAAATCAGCTTTTTTCTATCTCAAAGCCAAAGTTATATAAATAAATTTTCCATTTATATGATTATTCAATTCATAGAACAGGCATATATTTTGATTCGTGATAAAATCTATACATTACATTCAGTAATATTCAGGAATGTAAAGATGGTAATACCTTCCTACAGAGAGTAAATTTACTTGCTCTTCCTCAAGGCAAATGAACAACAGCCAATATGAACAGGGGTGTGATTTATTCCTTCCCATTGGCAGCTCTTTACTTCCTTAACTCTTCAAATCTAGTACTTTCTGGCCTCTATTAAGGATTGTCAAGCTATTCTGCTGTGCTGCAATAGCCTTTTGAATCATAGGATGTTCTTAGGCTGCCATAATGCAGTTGTAATCTGCACTAGGGTACAAATCAGGACCAGCCTGAAGTCAGTGGCAGCACCATACCTCTCCTCCTTCTCTCCACACCAAGCTCTCCAATAGCTCAGTGAAACTCTGGAACTGATTTTTTTCTCAGGTATGGGACACCAAAGTTCAGAAATAGAAAAATCTTGTGAATGAGCGTGTTCTCCTAATAGTTGGTCATGAAGAAATTTGCAGTTGGATTCAGGGTGCCCTGAGCTATAGAGCTATTGATTATGTTAAACAAGAATTCAGGGTTGTATCTTTCAAAAATTGCAATCCAGTGCTTGGTGCCTAATTTGGGGCAGAAAGGCTGATTTGCAAAAGTGTCAAGACAAGCCTACCACACCTGCATATGTTAGATAGATAAGCATTGTGTGTGCTCATCTCCCATTCTATAGGAATTTAGGCATATAAATCTAAACTTTCCAAATGGCATATAATTTACATATATAAGCTTAGATTAAAAAAAAAAAACAAACAAAACACAAACCAAACAATTAGTGATTATGAGTACTTTGAGATTTGGCTACCAAAACTGAGCTGGTTTTAAGGGGTTCAATTTCTAGGAGCGGTGAACACCATCTAGAAGGTTCCCTTACAGAATCTCAGTGTAGGCCATCTTTTTTTTTAACACTTACTAACTTTTGCAGCATCATAAACAAAATATGCTTCAGATTTCTTTCACTGCAACAGCTTCTACTTACAACAACAACAAATTAATAAACCTTGAAGGATCCATTTGAAAACCAGGAATAAATCATTCATCATTGTCTTTAGTGATGTTTTATATAGCACAATGCTTTTCTGAAGAAACTTTCTCTTGATGGCCACCATCTGGTGTAACTCATAAGGGCAAGTTAGGACTCTGTAAGAGATCTGCAGGGCCCCCTAAAACATTTCTGAGAAAAATGAAAGACTTATTCCAACAGACGCAAGAGAGTTCACAAACAAAGGAGTTATTCATAGCTTTATCGCAGCTTGGAGTGAGGGTGTGAAAATATTGAGAAAGCTTTGTCACTAATTTCTAGTCAAAGCTTGCAAAACACAATTGCTTTGCAAGCCTTATTTTAGCTGGTGAATATGTTTTAGTTTAAGTCACTGGTACATAACACGTGCCATAAGGGTGGTTGCTACATCAGCCTTTCAGGCAGACAGCTATAACTGAACGAGGATTAACAAGTCTTGGCTATATGCAAGAGGCTCAAAGTTCCTTAAAAGCAATGCTTATGTACAGTCTTTTCTTTTGTGAGTCTGCCCCAGTTCTTCAGAAATATGCAAAAGGCACACAAAACTAGCAAGGAATGTTTTTGGTGTATCCAAAATTTATATAGCTGACATTATGCTTGACACTTCCCTGAAGATACTGGAGTGGCTTTACAATACCTGTTAGGGGTCGGTTATAGTCCCATGGGCAGCCAGCAGAGGAGAGTTTATTGTAATTGCCAGCCACCCCCTTGAGACACTGGGAGAGGCTTAATTAAGCACTTCTATGACACCCTATTGAAACATGCAAGATGAGATTGCCCAGCCAGGTGCACAGTTTTGTCTCTTCCACACTAACATATGTGACTATTTAAGCAACTTCATAAACTATTCAAGTTATTTCAATTCAGCCAGCTACACAAAGGCAAATAGCAAAAAAACCCCCAAAAATAAACCATTATACTGTGAAGTCCCCATGTGGACTTCCAGCATAAGAAAACTATTTTTAAAAAATGTCTTTCTGTTGAGAAAAAATGCAAATAACCTGTTTCTTACAAAGTGGTAAATTCAAGGAGCACTGTTGATTTGAAATCAAGCCATTTTTCAGTTATGCATGAAAAGGGCTTTTGGGAATTTTCTCTCTTCCTGAGGGCTCTAGTTGCTAGTTTTTGATGCTTTTAAAGCAGTATTTTCTTCTCTGTAAATGCTTTTCTCTTCCTTGTGGTAAACAGAATAAACTGACAGACTGCTCTACTGGCACTAAAATATATGAAGTCAACAAACTGCAAAAGAGGGAAATTGTCTTTCTTCCATTCCCCATCTGCCACAGGCAGTTGAAGAGTTACTTATAGCAACCGTAGATTAGGAAAAAAATCCCCACTGCTGAAGAAATTGCCAACAGTAGACTCACTTGGAGAGCTTGGCTTTATTTGTAGACATTTCCAAACATTATTTGTTCTTTTTTAGGGCCTGTTTCAATATCCGTCAAAGCCAGAGACAAGGCTTCCATTAATTTCAATGGCCTTGGAGCAGATTCACAGAGGATAGCCTGTGGCACCTCCAGCTCTTGCATTTTTAGCAGTATGTTCATGTAGTCAAATTTCCAGTTGCAGAGAGAGAACTGGATGATGCTACAGAATCCATTCATCACAAATGGGAGTCAATGGCAACTACTGGAAATGGCATGGTCTGTATCACTGACCCAGATACATTTAAGCACAGCCTCCTTCATCACACCTATGTTTTCAGAAACAGGCTGTGTTTCTCATATCTAAAAGGACAAAATGAGAGTGCTGGCTGCCAGGTTCTGCAAAGCCTGGCAAGTCAGCACAGCTCAAGAAGAAGCAAGGACTCTGAAAGAAATGTCATGAAAATATACAGTGACCAACTAACTGAACAGCAGCTGCCCTCAGCTGTGACTTTTGCGATGGCTTGAATATAAAACAGTTGGGCTGGGGGTTCCCAAACTGAAGCCTATGAAGTTTTGCATGCAGCCCCAAAGGGACTCCTAATTTGCTGACGTGCCCGAGAGAACCAGCTGATAATCATAGTTATATGGTCTCTTCCAGGAAGCGGATGGGTGACTGGGCACTGACTGGGCCAGATCCATCAGCTAATTAGAACATGGATTGGCCTTCTCCAGAGCTGGGAAACCCAGTCCGAATATTCACATCTCAGCTGCTCCACCACCCTCCCTATTAATCAGTCAGAAATTAATGTGGGATCTGTTCCAAGGGTTCCATAGCTGGGGTAAGCCTTGATTTTCAAATGCAGGGGGAAAGGGGACATCCAGCATAGTGCGTATCCCTCCCTCACAGTGCATTTTCTTTTCCTTTCCTCTCCTCCCCCACAATTGTCCTACCCATTAAACACTTCACCGTGAACTTTATCTTGAAAACCCTGATCATAGTCCTGCTTTATCCAGCTGAGCAAGGTGATTATGAACTGGAGGTCCAGAAAGGTCTTGGGACTGAAGATCATTCTTAAATGCTTACTGGATGCAGTACACATACTCTACTTTGCGAGAAAGCTTTAGAGTTAGAGCTGGACTGGCATACTGTGTGACACATGCATTACCTTCAGCTCAATAGTGCAATGCAGCTGGCATTTCTGCAATGCAGGAATTCAACCAAACATCACTGCTTCTGCGTCTCTGTGATGCAGTAGTTGGCTCACTGATCCATGTCTAAATATAAGTGCCTGTTCTTTCAGTGTCAGGTTATGGTGGTATAAATTAGTAATAATTGCATTAAATTGAATGGAGTTAATGCCAAGGACGGGAGGATCCCAGTAGCTAAAGATCCTTATTCGTACTGTATTTCTGCTAATCCAGTGGCCTTGTAAACCTGATGAGTATCTTTTGTAAGGAAGTTCAGAAGCACCTAGGGATTTCAGCTCCTAAATGTAGCTGGGCTGGCTTCCCAAAGTCCATCAGTAGCCTTTGGAATGTGCACATAGGGCTCCCAAGTAGTTCTGATGATTAAGGCTATACTTTTATCTTTCCTAAATCACTGTTTTAACTTCTGGCCTTCTCTTCTACTGCCTAGCAGGTATGAACACTATAGCTCTATATAGCTAAGCAGCTTAGCTTCTAAGGGATGATGGGAACATTTCACTCGGGGTGCAGAATTCTAAACAGACACAACGCTTCAAAATGAAGCTTACTTGGGACAGCTGAGATTAACCTGTGTATGTGTAAACAGGTGGACAGGATGAACATGATACAGTAATTATAGACATTGCATTAGCATCCAAAAGAAGCACCTCAAAGAATAATTATTAAAAATAAAGCAATCCAAAACAATTAAATGTATCAAGAGGAGCACTGTGTGTTTTCCCATCTCATAAATCCTTGTATTTCTCATTTTCCTCATTCTCCTCTCATTCTTACATTGTATCTCTTTGCTATTGTTGTAAAGACCTCCAGCTTAAATGTTCACACAATGCTGCCTTTGATGTAGGAGCTTTATCTCACTTTCCCATGTGTCCAACAGCAGCATATATCAACTTTATCTCCTCTGCTCATGAGAAAAGCAATACTCTGATGTCTTCTCTTCAAACTAACTTCACATGGAATGAGACATTTATACAATAGGCCTCACAATGGCCATTGCAGTGACTTAGCATCAACACTTGTTGTGTGTATCCTCAGACGCAATCACCGTTATATATTAGAAGCAATCTGTTTCATGTTCTATTGCTGCTGTTGTTGCAAGCAGCAAAGAGGAAAGAGGAATGCTGATGACATGATAAGGATGACATCTCAAGCTTTTGAAGAAGGCAGCAAAAGGAGCGGTGATGTGAAAAGCAAGACGAGTGCCACACAGGGCACTGAGCTGAGAATGTGGCTTGGGATCGCAGTTCTAATTTCTCTTGCTGTATGTTTGGCTGTGGAGGAGGCAATCGTTGATGAAGGAATCCCTTGCTCAAAGTACCAGCTAGCTTTCAACCATTCATGCTATGAGTTTGTTAGACTCCAGCGTACCTTCACAAGTGCCCAGAGCTGGTGTGAGAGAGGAGGAGGGCACCTTGTCTTTATTGAAAATGAGGAAACTCAAGAGTTCTTGCAAAAACATATTGCAGAGGATCAGGAATGGTGGATAGGACTGATCTCAAACTCCTTGCTGAATGAAACTACTGACGGTAGGTGGTTTTGAAATCACGTCTTCTTTAAAACTGTATCAGCCCATGATGCTTACTTAACATGATAACAAATGCAATTAGTCCCTCTGTAGACATTGCTGAGAAGCCACTGTCTTTTGTTGCTGTAACTTCAGATTTATATTAAGATGTTTTAATTGCCTGCTTCACTTCCCAGTTGCATGTTGTCACCCTTTCCATTGGATCTTGTGGTTGTGTGAGCACATGGTGAATTAGATCAGCTTGCTGACCCAGTGAAAAAAATGTGCTGGGTTAGGTCTCCAGTGGAAGAACAAGCCAAGCCAATTCATCCCATTAGGAGCAAGATCTGATGCAAGGGAAATGGTGGAATCTTGAGGGTGGGAGCACAAGGGGAAGTGGCGGTGTCTCTTTTAGTGGTTATATCAGGTTAAATATGAAATGTAATTGGAGATCCCTATGCAGACAAAACCACCTCTTCTTCAGTAGGAGCAGGGCTGCAGTCCTGCTCTGCAGGGTCTGAATCTGTAACTGCGTTATGGTGGAAAATAAATATTTGGGACACGATTACTTTGTTCACAGGGTCAATGATTTGGCTGGACACTTCAAATATAAACTACAGTAACTGGTACAATGATCAGCCACCTCCCTTCTCATCCACATGCGGATACATACTGAAGAATGCCAACTATCAGTGGGGTGTGACTGAAAATTGCAGCCAGGAATTCGACTTCATTTGCGAGTTTGGTAAGATACATAACAGCTGGAACTGAGAAGTGAGCATGCCATGTTCACAACTGTGCCTAAATTGCCTTGTTGCTTTCAAAGTGGCTGAGCGATAACTTAATAAAGCTTATTAAAAGTGAACAAGCAAAAAGCCATATAACCCTAGCAGGTGCTCTTTTTCCAGTGTGCTGATATAAGATCTGATCCAAGGAAAGAAAGAACCCTGGGATCACTGGGAGATGTAGGGACTCAGCAACTAGCCATTAAGGTCCAGGTTTCCAATAAAGGGCTAGTAAAATAGAACTGGATCTAAGAGTGAATCTAAATGTGTCGCAGTCCATGTCTACAGCAGACATAAGCTAGCTAGCTTAAAGCCAATTGAGCAGTGCATAATAGCATGGTTGCAAGAATAAACTCCCAAAACACCATAGTACCTGAGCTAGGTGGGACCTGTATGAATGCCCTGTAAACATACTCTTAATCATAAATATGTGCCGAAATAATTGTCATTTGTAACTGAAGCAAAAATACAGTCAGGCTTCCAGAGACACCACTCCTAGCAGACTAGAGTAAGCAAAAGTGAGAGCAAGTGTTTCTTGTTTCTTCTCAGACCCTTCCATGAGGTGAAATTCGGGGCCTTCCCCAGGATAAGGAAGAAGACAGGAACCTGTCCTTCCTGGTGGCATTTCAGTGCTCAGACAGAAAATCTACAGACATGGTGTCCCTTAAATCGTGACTTAGAACAAACAGTCCTGGAAAGGAATGCTGACAATATTGTTCCATTCAACATATAGATATGAGGGGAATTAGTGTTCCTCGCACTTTGCACGTAAGCCAAGCATTTTAAACTGTAACTAGAACTAAGGTCATAAGCACTGGAAGGACAGTCTGGCTGTAGGCTCACTAATATAAAAGATCTTCGAATCCAGTATGCAAGTACAGGTTATCACAAGCCCTAGAATTGCTACTGCTCTGGTCCAGTACTGTACTACTTCTGACATAATTAACAAGTCGTTCCACAATCAGCAAAACTAATAAAGTTTTGTTTCCTGTCCTTGATTTTCTGTTCCACATCCCCCCCCCTCCTCCTCAGCACTCCCAGTTCACTCCCATATCCCCAGCACATCCCACCTCTGCAAATACTTTTCCCTCCCCCAGCTCCCTCGCCTGCAATTCTGCAGCTGCTCCAGAGCTCCAGTGGTACCTGCTCAACAGCTGAATCCCACATCGTGGAACAGATAAATGTTGGGTTATAATCCCTATTCCAAATACAGGCACTGATGTAGCTCTTTCTCGTCTACCTAGCTATTAATTTTCATGAATTTTTAGGGTGTTTTGAGGTTTATATCTATACATCAAATTTGGCTGAAGATAACTAACATTAACAATGATTGGGGGATATGATGTTGGCAGATGGCACAATCCCTTAAGCTTATTTTGCTTGCAAAACTAGACTAAAATTATTTTTCCATTACAACCATGGTAGACAACTGTCTGTTTGTAAGGAAGCTATCACCTGTTACCATAGGATCTAACTTAAAGCCCATTAAATTCAAAGAGTGTTTGCATTATTGAGCAACCACGTTCTACACTACATCCATCATTCCATTACCCAGGAAAGTGAGAACAGATTGAGGCAATTATAGCCTTGTTTTCACTGTCTACAGCCCATGTCCATTAATACACACGCATATTTCAATAACAGAGTAGACTCCTCTATTACCAGCTTGGTATGCAAGCGATTAGATCCAATATTCCAAAGAAACAGGGACAATATTTTCGTTTGTTTCTCTGGGTGTTGAATGTTTGGAAGTTCCCGCAACCTGACAGTGCTTCAGTTTGTCTGTGTAGAACAGGTGTAGTTACACTTTCACGCACAGCTACTCTGAGGCTTGGTTCACATTAACAACGAGTTTGAAACTTCAAATGAAATGCATAGGTAACTGCAAATGGTACCACTATTTGAATTTAATATCTCTGAATACTGATAATTTGTCTACTTGATCATCTGAGATAGCTATATGTGTACAAACAACTCACCAGGCAATGTTCTGCCTTCATCCTTTCTTGGCCATCTATCCTAGCATTATTTGTGTTCCTCAACGCAAGTAAAAACTTCCTTCTTATTATTTCTTATTATTTCTATCCTACCATTTGGTGCTCTGTGGGTTAGCAATTTGTTGCAGTAAAACTATATGTATTGAACCAGGGTTTGTACACAGGAACACAAGCCAAGTTCTGCACATTTTTCCATGTAAAAGTTGCTGAGACAGCAAATACTATGGGAACTGTCTATACAAAGTAAAGAATAAAGAAATGCACGAGATGATAGTCCGTATTAGAATTTAACAGCAAATTATTTTTCAAGCTTATTTAGAGAGCTCTAATCTGTAAACTGATCATGTTGCTATAGTTACAGCCAGGCTTAGATTTAGCCTTTAAATAACAATAGCACACAATTACTGCAGTGTGAACACATTGGCACTGTTAATCAAGGTACTTAAGGGCAATGATGGAAACAGCAACTGGAGGACAATGTATTTGAACCCGGGACAGCTGAAACAAAAACATTCTTTTGCAACACTCCCATATGAGAGCAGTCTTTCGCATCCTCCTTTTCAGGGTATTAAGTATCCTGATTACTAAAGGATACTAAGAATTCTGAAAGATAATTAACTGTCCCAGATTAATCAAAGAATGAGGTGTACGAATTTAAAGATGTGACCTTACTCTTTTGAGCAGTCCTGCACAGTCAAATGTCACGCAGGAACAAAGGTGTCTCTGTAGCAGAAATGGGATCAGGTCCCATACTTAATATGCAAACTATTCTCCAGAGCAATTACCTGAATATCATGTAAATCACACACTGCCACAAGGCTCTTTTGGAAGTAAGGAGTAACTTTAAACCTTGCAGTACTGCAGGTCAAGCAAATGCTGTGTTTTCCACAAAAATATGGGGTTTTTAAAATTAAAATATTCTCAATGTTCTCAATTTTTTGTTTAAGGCAGTAAAAACATAAATCTATTACTTTGGATTTAACAAAATGAAAAATATTTTAGGCTTTGTTCTTTTTTCCCCACTTTCTTAATTCTTTAGCTTAAAAGGGAGAAGCGGGAAGAAAGAGAAACCACAAAAAAAAAAAAAGGGATACACAGGAGAATTGTAGCAGGATTTTTCAGAAATTCAAAAAGTTACCTCTGACTTTTTTTCTCCTATTAGAATTTGGCCAGAGCATTGCTTGTGATAATTACAATGCCACTGTACAGTGTGGATCAGGAGAAGTTATTCAAATTGGAGAGAGCTTCTATGGACGGAAGACCCCTCACTACTGTGTATCGGAGACTCCTCTCCAGTATGATACAGATGAAGACTGTAGCTGGATCAGTGTCAAAGACGAAGTAGCAGGTAGTATCTTATAGCATTGCTTGTTAGAAGCATAGAGAACATGCCTGGTCCCTAAACTACTTTATCTTGTATTTCAGTAGAGTTAGTGAATAGGAAAGTGGATTATTCCTAAAATGAAGGGATTCACAGAGAACTACTGACATGGAGGAGGTTGCCACGGGAGGCTGGATGGAAAGGAGAGATTTTGCGAGGAGCAAAGATTCAGAGGAGAGGGGGAGCAAATGGAGAACTAGAGTTCCTCTGACTGTGTGAAGGAAATATGTGGGCACACCGATTCCTTGATGAACTCAATGGGAGACCCTAGGTTTGACAGAGATGGAAGAGAACACATGCATACAAACCTAACTCCGAACCAGGAGGGGTGAAAAGGCTGGCACCCATGGGGACGGGAGGGCAGGAGGGATCTGCTGCTGCCTGCCATGTGTCGAACACTCATCCTGCTGGAGCTACAGGGCTCGCGGCTTGCCAGACTAAACAGTGACTATGGCCTGTCCCTACGGTGATTCTTTGGGCTTCCAGCCAAAATTAAACAAAACTAACTTATTTTTTTACCTTCTCTAATTCAGCTTTATTCCAATCAAGTGGAATGGTGCTAAGAAATACCAGGCAATAAGCAACACACCAAAGTCAAAGTGATGTGGCAGTTTGTCTAGAAATCGGTGACACGATATTGCTCCCCCTCCTCTTTTTGTTTCTGTTATCATCTCCCATCTGAGCTGTTATGACAGTCAAAGACAAAACCCACTAGTTGATATAAAAACGGTCCTTCTTTCTAGGCCAATGTCATGGTCTTCAGGCCTGCCAGGTGGCAGCAGATGGCTTTTTCTTTGGAGATCCTTGTCCAGCTTCTGGAAGCTATTTGTCCATTCAATACCACTGCAAGGAAGGTAAGTGGGAGGGGGCTGTCAACACCAAAAGCCTGTTCTGCTCTTTGCTGTAAAACTGTGACCATTGATATTTATCTTAAAAATCACTGCTCCATCCTCGGGGAAGAACTTGAAGAGTGGTGACCACTAAAAATAGGCATGAAAATGTTGCTTCCCTGTCCTACCCGAGGGTTTTCGATAGTATACAAAGCCAGGAAATTCAAACACATAAAGCACACTTAAATGAAATTATGTTCCCACAAGAATCTTGACCAGTAGGTACGGAAAAGAATCAGCTCCCTGTCACACCGCTAATGCACTCAAATTAGCAGCAGAATCAACTCAGTTTTGGAGAAGGCCTGCTCTCAATACATGAAAATTAATTGAATTATGTAAGAAATGTAGACAAACAATGGCATTGAATTCTGTCATTATGTTTTACAGGTCTGCAGCTGGTTGTAACAGATACATGCTTTGTCTTTGAAAATATCACGGTCGGTTTGAACTGGCTGCTCTCTCCATACTCTGGCAACCTTTCCTGTATCATTAGCACTGGAGATGGCCACACTATCGACCCTTACTACCCTCTAACGTAAGATATATCCTTCATGTATCATCAGACAACCAGTAAATTTCATTGCTTGCTTTTTATTGAATGCTTCAAGTCTCTTAAATGAGATGTTAAAAATTAACTAGATTAATAATAGACCATACATACAAGACACTTGGATTCTGCAGAAACTTGTTCTGAAATGAATAGAAAATTTTTTGTCAAGTTGCCAACCACAATCTTTCTTCTGCTTAATATGATTCCTATTTCTTACTAAGGGAGTTTATTTCAGATCCTAAGCACACAAAATTACTGAAAACATGTCAGCAATTGCCAAAGAAACAGGCAAGCATTATTTTCTTAAGTTTAAAGAGTATTTTTTTGTAACATTTAAAATAATACAATGGCATTCTGGAGTTTTTTGTTTATTTTCGTTGCATAAAAATTGTGTCTTTAAAGGATCAAACATTTTTTTCTGCTAGATTTAAAAATCAGATTTTGTCCTAGTGCTAGGAATGACAGAGAATGGCTCTAGAAATTTGTTTGTCTACTAATGCAATCCTACTTGACTCAACTAATTAACTTATTTTTCTATGAACTAGAAAAATGAGAGTACAAGAATAAAACCCAAAAAGTAGTAACATACTAGGAATAGTAAACATTCTTTCAGAGCTACAGACACGGGCCTGTAGCTCTAAAGAACTTGAAAAAAAAACTTTGATAGTGAACCTTAAGGTGAAATATATTTGCTCGCTGTAAGCAGAGGCTGGTTGTTTTTATAAGATGCCCTTTAACTAAGTGGCTTGCAGTCATGCTCATCTGTTTTTCGTGTCCAGTTTGATACCCACTCTTACAGGGATTGCCTTTTCTGGTCTGGTCTTGTCATTGGCATTTTTTTAAGTCCAGTTAGAAAGAAATCTTTTTCTTCATTAAAACAGCTAACGAAAAATATCAAGAATGATATGTCCTGATCTTTGTTTGCATTTACTAGGAGGTATCATGACAAGAATATAAATAGTTCAGAGAGAATAGCATCAGGAATATTACTTATTTGCCTTCCACGGTGTATGCCATTCAAGAAAGATATCCTTAGCTTCTTTTCACCATGTCTCTATGCTTGTTAGTAATAATAGCAGCTACCACAAACTACTTTATATCCATTCATGTCTTACTGCTATCACGACTGGAGCTGCACCAGACCCAGGAGGGAAGAGACATTTTTGCCAGCAAGGGCAAGTATAAAAGGAGCTGCACGTACATAAAAAAAAAAAAAAGAGCAAGCAAGGGAGTGCTCTGACAAAATGCTGAGCAGCATAGCTTCCACGGATATATCTGAGAGGGGAATTGGGAATAAAAGACTAGAGAAATTAAGGGCACCGTTACATGTGCATAGTCACATGTCTACGCTCAAAGCCAACAATACACAGACCAAATCTAATGCCACGTGTTATTGCACTATGATCTACCTACTTTACAGCAAAATTTATCCATCCTTATAAATACGCTTTGAGAATGATGACCCTGATATACATCCTTAATGCAACAAAAGAACAATCTTCAACCCTAAAAATTCTATGTAAATAAATGAGGGATTACAGTGATTGCAGGAGAGCTCAGTCAGGTCAGAAATTTGGGAACTGTGACCACTGTTATCATGCAAGGCTAAGAACTTCCCAGGACAGTCTTCCACAACAAGCAGCTGTTCTCTTTCTATTCTAGACCGGTCAGCAATGTCACGTATAGATATTTATCTCCTGGAGAATTTATTGTTTTTGTGGAATGCACCACCAGCGAATGGCATGTGATGGCACAGAAGCGGGTGACTGTTGAAGATAAGATGGATCAGCTAAGCATTACTGGGTGCTATAGCCAGTATGAATCTGGGAACAGCTCTCTCTGCCGTACACTGTATGGGGAGTTGCTGTGGATTCAAGTTGAACTCAATGGAGGTGAGGCTAATTACTCTGCATGATTTAAACGGCAGGCTAAATACTATGCTACCCATGGGACAGAAGTAGGATTTTCATTATGCAAAACAATACTTCTTTTTAATGAATGCTTTCCCTCTAATTGTTTCATTTTGCAACTGAATGCTCTCAGGTCCATTGGAGGGGTTATTTCCCAGAGCTATTACAACACCTCAAACATAAGTATAAACCCTTTTTCCCTCTACACAAAGCTGACAAAGCATGGGCATAAGTTTAGTCACATGAATCTACATGAATCCAGTAGGAATATATCCATAATTGAAGTTAAGAATCCACAGAAACACTTCTCTGATTGAGGGTAAGAAGATTTCGTGTCATTTTTTTATATATATATTTTGTTCTCACTTCAAATTCCTAGCATGCACATATATGCTTAAAAAATAAAATTCAGTAGTGTATATTTGAATTCTCTTGACTGCCCTAACACTCCCAGTGGAAAACACACGTGATAGACTTCCATAGGGAGCCTAGAGGGGCACAAAATCCTGCATTGCCACAGTGTTCTTAATGACTCCTTTATAAATACCTGAATGCTGCACAAAAAACAGCTAGAATTGGACGGCCTATTACGCAAGCTCTGAGAAATTCTGAACTGTCTTTTTGCAGGCAATGGAGTGACCTACATGATATTAGCAGATAACATGACACTCGCTGAATCCTGTGTAAAGGAAGGAATGGTCTCTCACAATCTGACACTTGACAGTGCCTCTCAAGAGCTGCTAGGCCCAGGGATACATCAACTGGAAATCCGAGCATCCAGCAACACAACCGCATCGGAGATCTCTGACCGCATTGCTGTTCACTTAATTGAGCCGGTATCTGGTCTTCGGGCTGCATTAGCTTCTCATGCTCTGCAGCTGGGGGAGAATTTGGAGATAAATGTCTCTGTGTCTCATGGTGCCCCAGATAAGCTGAAGTTTGAGGTGATTGGATCTAATGAAATGCACTCTCACAAAGATGACGGCCCTCATGGGGAACCTCAAACGTATATCGTTCCCATGCGCTCTGAAGGTACAGCATGCTGACATCTTCTGTATTTCTAAGACACTCACAACTGGGTAGAGGAGTTCACATAAACAGTCACAGCACCCTGGGGTAGGGGACAATAATGTACAGCTGAATTTGATAGCTTTTCTGGCTGCTAAAACTTGGCCTGTAGAACAGTATGAACTGCATGGTCTTATTGACTTGTGAGCTAAAAATACTGAAACTGGCAAATGGGTTCTCCATACAGAGACTGAAAGCAAAGCTTCACCTGATTTTTGCAATAAAAAAGACATAGTGAACCAGGGTTTATTTTTTCATGACACGGTCTGATTCAAGTACAAATGATGACATTTTCCTGAATCACAAAGCGTTTTCCTCCTGTTTGTTCATATGTGTAACTTTTCAAGTTTACGCTCCTTTGAATTTTACACTGCAGTAATTAATAGCTTGAGGAGTTCTCAGTAGAGATGACAAAGAAAAGGGGAACTTTTCTGTGCGTCAGTCTCCAAGACGTATTTTTTCTTGGACTTACTTTGTATAAGCTTTTTAGTAATTTTTTCTTTCCGTTATTAAGCAATCAAAGCCTTTAAAATGCAGCATTAGGGAGATTGTCCTTAAGAGTTAATTCAGTGGCACAAGATAAAAATGTTTCCTCGTCTAATGAACTATTCAAATCCCATGCCAAAGCTGGAATGCTGGAAGCTAATTATGATTTCATTTTGTGTTTTAAAATTATTCAATATTAAAAGTTTTATTGGGTCTCCCTATACCCATTTGAACATCCCTTCCCTTCAGGCAGAAATTTTCAAACAAGACAGCTGGTCTCTCAAGATGCCTAAACTCATTTGGACGCCAGTATTAGCACACGTCTTGTTTCCTGTGTGGTAATATCATAGCCAGCTGACAAAGAATAGCATTGCAAGTGCTAGGACAAAGGCACCTGAGTAATTAAAAAACTGAGATAAAGGGGAAGAACATTCCTTGGAAAGCCTTTCAGCAGTGGAAACTTCTCAGAAAAGCCCCAAAGCTCTTAACAGAAAAGAATAGGATTTTCTTTACGAATTGGATTTTATAATCCCAAACATGATGGACAGGTCTCACTGCCATTCTTAACTGGCCATTCGTCTTCTCTAGGTACTTTCCTTGTGAGAGTGGTGGCCATGAATGCCTTTTCAAACATGAGTCTGGATCTTGGGTTCATCACTGTGTTGGCAAACACTTCTCATAAAGAAGGTAATTGCATTAATCTGACAGTGCTGGTTTTGCCACGTAAGTGTCTTTTTGCAATCAGAGCATTTCACGGAGTGTTTATGGTTTGCATCTAGTAATTGCTTTCCTTCCAGCAACAGTGCTGAAAACTTGTAGAGGCTTCTTCCTGATGAAGGCAGATTCCCTGGCTTTATGACTACTTCCCTAAGTAGTCATAAATTAGCATCACTCTGTATATGTTGCATATTGCACCTTTGCTACTTGTCCTAGGAATAATTGGTGAAGTTTATGGTTCGGGACACAGCTCTGAAACCAGGAAATATTTGCATCACAGCAGTCTCACAAATTGTTGTCAGTAAATGCTTCTAGATAGCTCATCCTTGCATTTACAAAAGCAGCTTATACCGGGAATCAACTGACTTCAGTACTAATCCTATTGAGATTATTCCAGTGCTTTCCCTCAGTTTTTCTCTGTACATCAATGAAACTCCGTCAACTTCTGTGAATTAATTCTGATTTACACCAGTATGTTTGAAGAATCAGGATCATCTTCTTTATAGTATGTGATCAGCTTGTTGTTACAATTTTACCTATTGTAAATAGACTGTTTATCACAGCTCTAGAGTGGGATTCTTATAGCCCTATCTTTCAGGCTGTCAGTAGTCAAATTCTGTGTATTTAAATCATATTCTCTGAGGATGTCTGAAGGCTTTACAGGTGCACTAGACTATTCTGCTCTTGTTTGTATTAAGCAGATTCTGCTAAGGAAGAAGGTAGCTCCAAAGCAAATACCCAAAAGACAAATGTAAGTATTATTTAAGGATCTTTCTTTAAAATTGAAATGCTTAGAATTTTTTCTTACCAGTAAAAGTGCTGTATAAGATATTGAAAAGAAGTATTTGCAGCATACTAGATTAAGGACTAGATTTTCTGTGACATATAGGGTTTAACATAAAATCTACACCAAAAGTCTCTGAGACAAATGTGATTATAGACATTCAATCTACAGTTCATAAAAGCCTGCAAGTAACAATTACAAGATTAGAAAAAATGAACTTTTCACAATGATTCAGTTTTGGAAGTTGACATGTGCTTAGATGAATTTCTAAATTATCTACTTGACTAATGGAAACCTCTCTTTGAGGGGCTATACTTCAAGCAGGGTTTAATATATTTTTATATCATTTCTAAGTGTTTCCTGCTTCTGTATTGGAATGTTTAAGTCACTTTGCAAAGAAGAAATTTCCAGTTTATGGCAAACTGAGAAACAAATGATACACCAATTGCTAGCAGTTGCACAAATTTAAATAATAAAATTGCCAGATATAATATATTGTTGTTATCTTAAAGGACTAGTTTTTGACTATAACACTAGCAGGCAGGTGTCTGCTATAGGAGACGTGCTGTTTCACAAGAAGCATCATGCTTTACAGATTGCCTGTAAGAATATAGTGCATCAGAGGAAAATAAATCTAATTCAAAACTAAGTTTATCACAGTTTGTTGCACAGAAAGACATATTCAGCTACATCCTCTTTATCTACATCTGTAACGCATCCAATTCAGATAAAAAAGGAATGTGCTAGAAGATGTACTAGAAGACAAATGATTGTCCACGGGTTAAAAGTCTTGGTCCAGAAGTGGAAAATTAATGGGAATTAGTTTCCTAAGTATCTGCATTAGTTTTGAAAATGGGAGCTGGGTTCCTAAGCCACTTAGGAGTTTGGGAGTATTTTGCCACATAATTTCTCTGTGCCATCTTTTTCTATTACCATAGCTTCAATTTCCATACCACCACTGATCGGGGAAAGACCATTTAAACTATAGATCTGTTTACAGTGATTTGGGGTCTAAACTCTCAGACCTTTTTCATTATAAAGAAGCAAAATACATATGTGTTTATACATGCTTCTGTCCTAACTGATACACTTACTTATTATTTAGGATCACAAAAGAAAAAACAAAATATATATTAAACCGAGTCGCCATGTGGACCCTTTCACAACTGTTACGCTTGGCTGGCCAGACAACAACAATAATTCCAGTTTTCTCTGGTCCTGTGGTATGTGCATCTCCTAAACTTTTCCACCAACTTCTATTTGACAAGTAACAAACTCACTGTCATGTCAGATCAAGTGATGAAAATCTGCCTAAAGGATGGTTTACTTTATGGCTTTAAAGTTTGCCACTCACTGTACTCAAAGAATGTCCTTCTACCTTACCATGGTTTTAACACTGAACTAATTATGGTATATAATATGGCATAGTACTCAGTTTTTGTCTTGTCCCAAAGGTGGCTACTCCTAGGTTTCAATTTTTCAAGATCTGCCCATCTTAAGCTCTCACTCTCATAGTGAGAACTAATCCCAAGTGACTTACATAGTCAGGCATTTGCAGGCACATGTGCCTCAATAAAACAGCAATAATTAGCATCAAATATGATGCAAAAACATTTATGGCTGAAAACTGGATTGAGATTCAGGACATCTGTGTTCTGTCCCCATATTTATCCCTGGCCTAATACATTACTTTGAAGAGTCTGTACTCTGAGTACCCACTTTTTAAATAGGGTTCAGGAAACTTGTTTCCTCTGTAAAGCTCTTTGAAACTTATGGCAGGAAAGTCCTTTATAAGAGACACAGGATATGATGATGACAATTCTAATTATAAAGGAAATGTTTTGCAGGAGCTTGCTGGCCTGAGTGGAATGAATGTGTGCAGCAACAGATAATCCCAACCAACCAAACTGAGGTGCAAATCCCACCTTCCTGCCTTCCTCCTCCAAAGTCAGCAGTGACTGTCAGGGTTACAGTCCAAACCCACGATGATGAAGAGAGGCAAGACGAGCAATGTCTCTATGTCACTGCAAAACAAGAACTGCAACTAGAAATCAGGTCTGTTTTTAAACCATAGTATTCACTGGTTAATATGATTAGTACACAAATATAGTGCAAGGCCACAGTTTTCAATAATAATGACAATTAAGTGATAAAGTACTTACTGTTGTAAATCTATTTATACTTTACCATCATAGGAATTACAGACAAAATGGGTCTTGCTGCATTTTCCAGTCCACATTTCTGAACACAATCCTCTTATAAACTGCATAACATTCTTCCCAAAACCATTTTGGTTTTTTGACCCCACTACATCCTTTCAATGTTGGAGATTTCCATAAGCAAACCTCATTGAAACAATGGGAATAAAAGCCATAAGATATGTCTGAAATTCCTATTAGGTGCCCAGATACACATTACTGCTTTAAAGAATCTGTTCTTCGAGAATCTAGTCCCTTATTAAAGAACAGTGGCATTTCAATGATCTGTTAATATAATCATTTCATGAGATTAAATAGAGCCAGGCTTCATCTGAGAGCCTGAATCAGTTTTGCAACGTAAATAGTTTGTGGGATCTAGGCCTCAGTCATGTTGAAAGTGGAGATCAAGGTTCCTAAATCTCTTGCTTTAAAATTAAGCATTTAGCTATTTGTGAGTCATGCGTCACCTGTCTCATATTGCAGGGATTTTGCAGATTTTCATCAAATGAGTAAAACAATCAACAAATAGGACTAGGATATCTCATGTGGTTACTACTGGTAACTACCATCTTAATTCCTTACAGGTGTGAGGCAAACTGCAAGCCAGTGAATGTTAGTGATGAAGTCATTTTGAGTGTCTCTGGACAGAAGGACTCCCAGGCCATATATTATAACTGGTATTTAGATAACACATTCCAAACCAAGGTGAGAGCATCAGAGTTCTCAGAAATACTGCACACACAAAAATAAACATCCATGCTGAGGGAATGCCATGTGGCCTCAGAGTGACACTTTGTCAAATGGATGCTTTGGAAACAACAGTGAAGACCAAGACAAGGGGGCGACAGGTTTGGTAGGGGTTATAATGAAGGGCACCAAATTACCACCCTGCTCCTGATGTATCACAACAGAGATCACAGCAAAGAGCCTCTACTGTCACGTTTTCTTTTCTGTCTGATTTTCCAGTCTACACCCCTCCCTCTAGCCTGTGGCCTGACTGGTTTCCGGCAGAACTCTTTGAATTTGCTTCAAAGCAACACATCCGTGTTGAAAATGAACAGCTCCTTCTTGCAGACACAGGGAGAAGCTTTTCAGATTAAAGTAACAGGTAGGGGCAAGCACGGTTTTTCAGACTCCTTTGAGATGGTTTCTGCCATCATGACATCACACTGACGTTACACACACATAGCCTTGCTGACAAGTAAGTTAAATCATTCCACAAGTTGAGAGCTGTTACTTTGTATGTGGGTTCTTTAAAATAATTATGAGCGAAGTTTGTTCTGGGTTCTTGCACAGCAAGGCAAATTCAGATATCTTACTCCCAGCTGTTAATAACTTTGTTAAGGCTCATCTGGAAATGAAGTTATGCTAAATCCTTGATCAAATAATACAGCTTTGCTTTATAATGCAAAGACTAACATGTTTTTAATAGTTCTTTTCCTCATACGGCTTATTCAGTAGCAGGATTTAATTTCTGATTAAGCCCACCCTGATATTTCTGGTGCCTAAACAAACAGCATCATTGCTAGAGTAGGTAAGATTAATGTCTGAAGATCAGTGCCGCCGGGGCACAATTATTGCTGACGTTCTGCTCTCTCCACTCCCAGCAATGACTCAGCGTGGCTATGGGGAGGAAACGTACCTTGTCAGCACCGTGCCTCCGCCCGAGATCCCCAGTTGTGCCGTGTCTCCCAAGCAGGGATCAGTGCTCACCACGTTCACAGTCTCCTGCAGCGCTCCTTGCTTGGCGGAGTCATGCCAATCCAGTCATAACAGGCAGCTCACATACTGCTTCTACCTGAAATCAAGTAAGTCCTGAGGTGAACTGTTTGGCTAAACGCTTCTCCGTGTTTCTAGCAAGCACTGTTACCATTGCTAACAAGAACAAAGGCACAACCTGCTTCTGCTCCCCAGACAGACCGAGTCAATCAGGCTCACACAGGGCACCCCAGAGTCCCCTGTTCTTAGAGAACAGGAGGTGTCTGTGGTGTCTGGTAGGTGACCCGTTCTTTCCTATTTCAGATTCTCTCTTGCACTGTGGCCCGGATCCTGAACTCTTCCCAGTTTATCTTCCACTTGGAGAAAAGGATAATAATTTCATTTTACATATGACAATTACTGTTAGCAACAACTATGGTGATACGGTTCAAACGAATGCTTCGGTGAAGGTACACAGAAGAATTATGTTATTTCAAGATCTCTCAACTTGATACCTAACCTGCGATTCACTTTTGGAGCTTCTTCCCATTTTATACTTATTACTTCCCTCTGAATGTGCCATAATCACTATTTTCCTATCTAACAGCCACTGTTGTCTGTGGACACAGGATGGTCAAAAGAATCTTCCACTGTCCTTTCTCTAGGATAGAAGCTTAAAAGATTTGGACATTGGGCAGCATAAGTTGTATTTAGCAGTCTACGTAGGCCCCAGAAAACTCCTGCTTCTGCCTCAGTGCCCCAGTAAGGACATCCTTATCAGGACGTTAAAAATAAAACTTCGAAAACAGGGAACACAAAGTTTTCTGTCCCACTCTAGCTAGGCTGTCAATAAGATGATCATGGAAGCTGTTCAAAGATAATTATAACAGCACTAGCAACGTTAAGAGCATATCTGATTTCTTCATCAGGTTGGACATGCAGATATGATCGATGGGAACCTCACCCTGCAGGCTATTGTATCTGAGAAGGCAAACACCATCCTCAAAGATGGGGACAACAGCATGAGCCTTTTCCAGCTGTATAAGTCAGTGATATCAGCCCTTAATCAGGAGACCCAAGAAGAAAGCTTTAACATATCTTTACAGATGGACACACGAAAAGAGGTCAGCCAGACACTTGTGTTCTTGCAGCATAATGCAATATAATGGACTCTTCATATTCTTTGACAGCTCTTAAGTAATAAAAAGCTCATATATCACCACTTGAAATCAATGAAGGTTTCAAGTTTCTAGTATCTGTCTCAGTGTTTGGCACAGGTTTCATCTATTTTTCACTATTTGCCTACATAAATACTTCATTTTATCATCCAACAGTAAAAGAATTTATTCTCAATTGTTAATGCGTTAACTTAAACTAATTTGAATGGTCTTTTAAAATTTAACATCAACCTTATTTTCCACAAACAATTTAAATATTAATAAAATGGCCTCTCCTTCGGGAGAAATACCCTGTCTGATTTTCCCCAAAAGTACTAGACGGCTGGTAATTTTAGTTTGTTCCTTTCAGCTAGCAGCTTATATTTCAGTTATAAGCTTATATTTGTACAGTGCTTTGAGTGCCTCAGATGAAAAGATCTAGAGAAATGCAATGTATCCTTCAATTATGATTCATTATTTGAGTAACATCAATCATACATGGCTCTGCTTTCTCTGGAAGTGGCATTTATACAGTAATTCACATACATCAGTACAAATTCTCACAAGTAACTCTCATTGCTGTTAATGGATGTTAAGTGTATAAATTCTGCGTAAGGAGGTAACATAAAACTTGTGATTATATAGTTACTAAGGCAAGTGGCATCTTGTCAGTAGACCTAATATCAGTTCAAATGATCCTTGTTGTGGAGTCTTACTCTACCGCATAATTTACAGCAAGCCTGGCTGTCAATATACAGCACTACTTGCACAGTCCTAATTAGCATCTTATTCCTTTGCCTAATTATCGCTTTTCATTCCAAGCTCCGAGGGCTGATGCTGACAACTCTCTCTGCTGTTAATGTAACATCAGTGCAGACTGCTCTTAAGATGTCAGAAATATTGAAAGAAATCACTTACAGGAGCAAAGAGCTGTCTGTCTCAGCACAGGTAAGAAGCAATTCATCTTATATCTCCTTACACTAACAGTATAGACTCTATTGCACCCTACTGACCTTAGAAGAGTTTCGGTGCCTTACAGTAATCTGTTATTTACCCATTTTTTTCCACTGTAGCAGCATGTGTATTTTGACCAGAAGGGAATGCATTTTGCTGTTGAGAGTAAGAGAATTTGGACTCTCAGACATTGTCTTAGCAATCACTACAATCCAGGCTATGACTGACCAGTTACATTTTATAATACATCTTTAAGATGGAAACTTTCACTTTTAGTCAGAGGTATGTTAGGATGTATATTTTATCTTGTAAAGCACCCTTAACATCCTGAAAAAAAGAGCCCAGGAGGGTTTTTCTAGAATTGGCCAGATCCATTAGTCCCTGATCCATGCACTGTCACAAAATGCACGTAGGTAAGCTGTCAGTGAGGCAGGAACATGACAGCACCCAGAGCAACTGGGCACAAATGTTCAGATGGGCCTCACAAAAGTATTTCTTGAATTTCATCTGGCAACATGACATTATTAGTAGATGATACTATTTATGCATAAGGAGTGAGCACATGGGAGGACAGAACAAACTGTCACTGGGGAAGTTTCCCAAATACACTGGCAATAAAAAGAGCTGTCCTGATTTCTGATGTATTATACAGTTGCAGCCAGACAATGGCTTGGGAGCATTTCAGCAGTATGTGGTTAACTTTGGCAAGACAAGAACATAGCTGAGATTCACCACTCACCCGACAGTAAGGCTGCTAAGTGTTTGCAGACTGTGGGAATGGATATGTCCAAGCTTGCAATGAATTTGCTTGGCTCCCTCACCACCCTGGGCTAAAAGCGGGCCAGTGCTTTCACAATCACAAAGCAATCACTGGCTGCAACTGGGCACAAAATAAAAATCATAAAACTCATTCTCCTTTGGCATTTAGCACAGCACAAGGCCAAAGGTATTACTTGCTGTTAATCCAACAGGGTTTGTGGAAACTAAGATTGAAATGCACGTGCACTTGACAATACGGTGGTATTTTTTTGGACACACCACCCAAAGTATAATCAAATTTACAACATTACAGTACATCTAAACTGTATCCTTGCCTAGTGTTTCACAGACAAGCTTCCTTCACATGTTCTTCATCTTTTTTATGCAGGCTGCATTTTTCAGGTCCTAATTACATGTTAGTATACCATCTAGTATATCATCTTTATTGGCGTTTGAAGTATTACCCCAGCAGAAATAATTATAGTAAAAACAGCGTTAGCCACAAATAGTCCCATGAGATTAATTATGTTGCAATATCTAGTAAATGACACAAATGTAACTTCTGTCATTTGTAGTACCAGCACATACAAACTTTTCCCCTTGTTTCTTCCCCATGCAGGTGGAAGCTAGCAACACTCTAAAAGATGTCAGTGCTTCCTTGCTCACTGTAAACACAGAGGACAGCAGAGATGATCAGAAGTTAAAAGATGCAGCCAACTATCTATTTAATGCAGTAAGCAATGTTCTTAAAGCTTCTGTAGAAATCAGAGCTATGAACACTTCAGTGCCAGAGGCAGAACAGGTAATTGGTTTGGTCCAGTTTGTAGTGGACTGTGTGTGAATATTTGCTCACTTTGTAAGGTTTTTAAGAGTTCTGCTGCCTCTCATATTTTTAAATTGGCATTGGGTAGGGTTCATTGTGACACCATGATGGACTTGGATATCAAAGGAAACTTCTCCCCAATTAGACCTGTTAGACTGCACGGTCTGCTAATGAAGATGATAGAAGCCTCTTAAGATTTATTACATTTAAAGCTGAACAGGAGAGAGTACTGGACAACACAGCATCGGTGTGCAACCTCTAATGGATGACAAGCATACAGAGATTTTTTCAGATTTGATTCTATCCCCTCCTTTTGCCTCATAATTCAAGGAAGCAACAAGTATTCAATATTCAAGATTGGCTCCACTACTTCAAAGCTGGAATCAGCTCTGGTTGCTTCTTATACTTTTTCAGAAAGGCCACTCTGATTTTATATTCAAAATTATGCAATACGTTTATTTTGTCCTATCCTTTCCTATCTATATGTGAATTGTCACAATGTGCACAGTGTGCTTCCAGGGCTGAACATACTTTAACTTCCATCAACGTAAGGGAGTAGGGCATGAAATAAATCTAACCTGAGAGAAAAGGTTATGAACTGTTCAAAATCCCCCAGGATAACATACTAATAACACACAATTAATACGTAATTAGGTCTTGCTTTTGCAAGTAACTAAGCACTAAAGCGTGCAGCTAAAGGGCATTAATGTACAGAAGTGAAAGAATATATTGCATTAAATTGACGTCATGTTTGTAGTGCTTCAAATGTCAACGTGTAGAAGCTATAAATAATAGAACATAAAAGCTAAAGCTGCAAAATATATTTATTTGCTGTCTGCAATGTTTTAATGAGAATTACAGAAATTGAATTGCTCATTAGAATAACTGTCTCTGAGATTAAGCAGCACATCACTGAGTTTGCCAGCTTTGTAAGACACTGAAAATTAGCGTTTGTTTCTAAAAGGAAGTAAATAATGTGCAACTTCATGATTCTGAGGAGCTTTGTTGCAAGTTTCTTCCTCTAATTCCAGAGTTCAGTGTCGCACCAGCTCCTGAATACAGTTGAAAATCTACAGAGTGCCCTTCTGTTTGGGAAAGAACCAGATGATGAACCAACAGTCCTTACCACTCCTTCCGCCACAATGTATATAAACAGGTAACAGTAACAGTGTCTCCCACCTACACTCCTGATAGTTGATCAAATTTGCCTCAAATATTCATTACGTTGTCCTTAAATGGAACCACCTAACTAAATATTGCAGCATAAATGACAACTTCAACAGTGCAATGAGGCTGTCATTGCTAACTGTAGTAAGAACAGCTTGGACTCCAATTAGCTTCAATAAAGCCACCTTAGAAATTTCATGCTGTATCTTCTTTGACCAACAGAGAATTTACTACTATTTCCTGGATGAGGCAGTAACTGCTTACCTTGGAAACCTCATCTCAACCCAGTTCAGGGTTGGTTTTTTTTCCAAGTTGCCAATAATGACATGTTATATAGAATAGTAACCAGCTTGGCAGAAGCAAATATAATCATGAGGAGCCTGACGAGCATTCTCCCTTCCCTATAATCATCCCTAAATTGTTCCCCGAGAGCCTGGTTTTCATCCACGTTTAACTGTGCATTCAAATCAAGAACATGTTCACACAGAAACCAGGTACACCTTTCACATAGGTACACCTAGTTGGGTATAACTTCCTACCCAGATACACCCATTCCACCCCTTTTCTGATGATTCCATGGTAGTGTTATGTGGAGTACTGTCAGGGACAGATTAGGTACAAAGTATTTACTGGCAGAGTTAGAAATAGTTTTCCAGCAAAGTTATACTTGTGAAGTGAGAAAGCTTTTTCTCTAGATCTGAAGTCCATGCTATTGATGTTTTTTTCTGGGTTTTTTGTTTGTTTGTTTGTTTTTTCTCTTTTATTCTGTTTTGCTTGTGTCCACCCCCAACTGGACAGATTACAAACAGAAAACATGGATGGCACATCCATTAATATCTCCAATTCCAGCTCTGCCAGCTTTACTCTCCCACCTGCTTCCTCTCTCAGTGTTTCAGGAGTTGATGATGAAACAGTGGATATAAGGGCAAGTAAACAGCTTTTATCTGACTCAATCTGATATACAACTTACGTTCTTGATCTAGTTGTTTTAGAATCCTTTCTCCTTTTACAATGAATACACAAGCACACAAGTCATCCCTCCTGTCATGCCAAGAAATATTCGAAATATTTTTGGTCAAAGAAGCCTTCACTTACAATAGTTGCATGAGGCTGGTTGAGGCTGTTTCAGCAAGCTGAGGAGGAGGAAAGCTTAAATTCCCCATCCCATCAGCCCCTCACATACACTCCTGATTCATACTTGCATGGCTAGAGAAGGCAATGGAATGAATCAATACCTATAAATCTATTTGCTGTTTGTTTATATCTAATGCTCTGAGGAGGATACAACAGCTTAGAGTCCATTTCACCATTAAAACTAACCTGCAAGAGTCTTGTTTCATCCCAGCTAGAAATGAATGAATTTGAGGCACTCAGATCCCAGAGGAGACAAAAGGCCTGCAAATAACTTATGGTAACACATCCCTCATCTGGATTAGGATATGGTGGTTTTTCCGTCAGAACAATAGATTGCATATTATTGTCATATTTTTATAAATTTTCTAAAGGCCTCTCTAGTTGATTTGATGCTCTCAAGAAACCCCTACAGTACCTGCCAAATATATATTTTTTTTCATTGTCTTTTCCAGCTCTGCTAAAAATGTCCAGAGCCCACTGAAACCAGTGAAAACACATCCATTATCTTACGTGACTGTTAGGAAAGGCTCCTGAATCCTCTCATTGGACTGGCAACTCTGACATACTCTTCTGTGCACTGCTATCATAGTAGAAATAGACTTCTGTTCCTAATTCCAAGAGAGGTGCCACAGCCTAGCTTTGGAGGAGTTAATTTGAAAGAGGCTTAGGCAATTGCATTTTGGTATCTGGTGCCTAAAAGGCAAAAGGGTTACAATTAATGGAAAACAATATACATTGTTGTATACATATTATATTTCAGAATCAAAATCTCTTTCAAGGGCTGGTTTTGGCCTACCTTAGAGATAAAGTTACTTCTTACTTAAATGTGGATGCAGGCTTCTTTAAAGTTGAGTACTGTTTGGGTCTGAGTTCAGGCTTGATCTATTCAGCAATTTAGAGTGTGAATATAATGAAATATTGCCAATAGCTCAAAGCCATTTGTTAATATCTTGCTAATAGATGGTGAGCTTTGCCGTGAATCCCTTTTTCTCCAGCGACACCAGTTTTGACATCAGTGGAGCAGTGGGAGGCCTAAGTCTTACTGGTCTGGATGGCTTGATCATACCAGTCAGCAATCTCAAAGAAAACATTGAAGTAAACCCACTATTTTCTATCCCTCTCCCTTTTTTCTCTTTTTTCCTTTCTCTATTTACAAACCATCTTTTTTTTTTTTTTATCTTCCGGGAAATGATTGCAAATGGTGGTAGTGTTCATTACAGCGTATAATGGGATCATAGGGTCTGCATCTGTGATGGGGGGATTTGTGTGATTTGAAGACTGAAACAACAAATATTTATGGTTTTAAAAAGAAGTATCTTACTCTTCATTTAAATGGATGTGAGAATGCTAATGGTTGTGGAAAATGACTCCAGATTACAGTCATCCCAAAACACAGTGCAATGTCTGATTTCATCATGCAACAGCTGCACGCTCATATTACTACTGCTTGGGCTTCCTAGCCCGTGTATTAGCTGACATCTAAATCATTCATATACGCATCTCATACAGCCACTCTTTCACTTATAATCTCAGCTCTTCATTCAGAAATGCACCAAGGGTCATAGACTTTGTGATGAGTCTACATAGGTTTCAAATGAACTTTTCAGAGGTGAGCTGACAGTATCAAGAAAATTACTCTGAAGGCAGTCTTTTTTGCTGGCCATGCTTTCCCTATGTTATGAAAAAATATTATCTACTGTGTGGCTGTATTGTGCTTATAGATAATAGAAGTAAAATGCTTTGCTGTATTTAAAGCTATGTCTTTCTGTTTAAAAACAGATAACGTTGCCAAGGCTTTCAGCAGCTCAGGAGGATAGGATTCTGTTGAATCTGGGCAATTTTAGCACTTTTCAAGTCAATGTTACCTCAGAAAACACATCTATAGTGATCCACCTGGAATCTGAACATGACATTCCACTAATACTCTACTTAGGGTATGGTTATCGTCCAAATGAAACTAACTATGATATGAAAAATCATCTGTTCTGTAAGAAAAATACTGGAGGTAAGACAACTTGTTAGTGACTCATGAACTTGTGCATTCTGAGCTTATGTAACCAAAAGACTTTCACCACCCATAGCCAGTTAAGGGCACTCAGTATGGGGAGAGGTCATCCACAACTTTTACAGCACATGCATATATATTTATTTGCAGAATGAGCCTCGACCTTGAGCTAGACGTCTAACTGGAAAGAAACCTCTCAAAGGAGTTTCATTCCGTCATGCTTCAGGGTTCCCATCTCTAGAATACAGTGTTCACTAACAGGAGCAAAGAGTGGGATGCTTTGAACAATGACTTGCTAAGAATTATGTCATACCTGTTTCTCTGGTTTGTTTATTTGAATATATGCAATACAGCTGCATACTTCTGAATTAGCTTTTCTATATATACACTGAAACTAAAATATTTATGTTCAAGGTGAGACAAACACCTGGGTTCTTAGCCCAGAAGAACTCATTTTGGGAGAGGGAACCTACTATTTCATGGTTTTACAAGACATGGGAATGGATTCCACAGTCTATGACAACCTAACTATAGCTATCACTTGCTTTGCATCCCGCTGCGTATTTTGGGATGAGCACCAGCAGAACTGGAACAGCTATGGATGTCATGTAAGTAGAGAGAAACAAAACAATGTTTATATCATATATTTCAAAGCCAGCCCTTATAACCACCACCTTGTAGTAAAATGATAGCATTGAACTCGCACCATAAAATAGGATCATTTTGAGATGTTTTCATAAACTGAAGAAGTTTACTCATACCAGACTAAGCTTCAAATGACATTTCCATTTTGATTTCTTGGGATGGGCTTCTATATAAGAGGAAATGGAACCATTCTGACAAGGCTGTGTTACATTATAATGCCTGCTTCTGGCTAGACTTTAGAACTAATACTCCTTATGGGAACTTGAAGAATTCTTTTCTATATAGCAGCTCTCCACGCTAATTTACCAATCTCAGCACTGTCTTTTCATTTGCTTGCTAAGTTATCTAATACTTTGAAGCCAAATATTTTATCAGGAATTTTTTCTGATTTTCAGGTAGGAGCAAAAACAAATCCTAGAAGCACACAGTGCTTCTGCAACCATCTGACCTTCTTTGGGAGCTCCTTCTTTGTCATACCCAATGCCATAGATGTTAGCAAAACTGCACAGCTATTTGGTACATTTGTGGACAACCCCGTGGTGGTGACAACTGTAGGATGCATCTTTCTGATATATGTGCTTGTAGTTATTTGGGCTCGAAGGAAAGACATCCAGGATGATGCCAAAGTAAGTTTTCAGCTAATAAAGACTGAATGTATTTAGACCAATACTTGCTTTGCTTAGCCTGTTTTATCAACCAGTCCTACTCCCTTCCTTGTAACTCTCTGTTTACTGGTCAGCATATGCAGTGTTCACAAGGTGACAAATTCTTATCCACAGCTTTAAGGAATCCACGCTTACACAACAGCTAACACACTGCTTGTATTTTGTTACTCTGCAGGTGAAAATCACAGTACTGGAAGACAATGACCCCTTTGCTCAGTGTCGTTATCTCGTGACAGTTTTTACAGGACACCGCCGCGGGGCAGCCACAACCTCCAAGGTATCAATGGCACTGTACGGTAAGACAGTTTATGCACTCCTTTAGAGAGATGGATGACTAATGGAGCACCTGAGGCTACTAAACAGGACGGCTCAAATGCAATGTCTAAGCCAGAAAGTCCTTAGATTTGATGAAAGCAGGAGAGAGCAGAAGTCTTCATTTTGCCATATTATTCTCCAGGTGACTCTCACCCTCTATGGACTGGAAGGAGAAAGTGAGCCACACCATCTAACTGATCCTGATACACCAGTCTTTGAACGTGGAGGAGTGGACGTTTTCCTGCTCTGCACCTTCTTCCCTCTTGGGGAACTGCAGAGTATTAGATTGTGGCATGATAATTCAGGGGACAGTCCATCCTGGTAAGTGGAGAACTGGAGATCCTGGGAAGTAAAGATCCACAAATATTTTTTATAATGATAGTAGTTTTCCTTTTCTAGCACTTGAAAATTATCCTTTCTACAGTTCTAGAAAGGAAAGAAGTGTTAGTTTCTCATTCTTGCAGAGGAATAGATCAAATTATAATCTAAACTGCAGGACCAGATCCCATGTTCAGTACAAGACGGGATGTGTTCTGTGCCTTACAGTTTAGACTTAACCTGAGAAGCCAAAGGCCAGAGTCTGTCCTCCACAGTCCTGTCAAGTCCTGAATTTCATACCACTCAGTTACATGTGAATGTACCCTGTATGTTTTTCTGACAGGTATGTGAATCGAGTATTGGTCCATGATCTGGCATGGGATCAGAAATGGTACTTCCTCTGTAACTCTTGGCTAGCGGTTGATATTGGAGAATGTGTCCTAGATAAAGTGTTCCCAGTAGCTACAGAACAGGACATGAAGCAGTTCAGGTACCTTCCGTTCTATGGACTTTTTTACTCTTGGTAGCAATCAGTCTAGGAAAGCAAGAACGCAAAAAAGATCAAACCCCTAGACAAAAATGAAAACAAGGGAGGTCTTTCCATTGCCCTTAAAGAGCTCTGAACATGAAAAGAGGAAGGATGGTTAAGTAAGTCTTACCATTATCCTAACAGTAATACCACACTGGAAATATTGGTGTTAAAGGATAGCCTGACAAGACCTACAGAAACCTGAGCATCTTATCTTCTCTTATGTGTAATTTCCCTAACAACTTATATAGAAACTGCTTTCCCTCCATGGTGTGGCCAGAAGGAAAGGACATAAGTAGCTATGACCTAGTAGCTGCCTAGTAGTAGACGCAAATCAAGCCATGATATTTGGTAATTTCTCAGAGTTGTTATTTCTTCTGACAGCACCTAGAGTCAGGAAGAGGTCAGGACTGTGAAATACAGTTTTATGCTTCCCTCTCCTTTCCAAGTATCAATTTGATTTCTCTCTCCTTCTTCCCAGCAATCTGTTTTTCATGAAGACCTCCAAGGGTTTCCAGGACGGGCACATCTGGTACTCAGTTTTCAGCCGCTCCCCACGAAGCTCCTTCACACGAGCCCAGCGTGTGTCATGTTGCTTCTCACTGCTTCTCTGCACCATGCTGACCAGCATCATGTTCTGGGGAGTGCCAAAGGATCCAGCCGAGCAGAAAATGGATTTGGGTACCAATCCTCACCATGGCTTGGGCAGGGAAATGGATAGACAGCAGAATCTAGAAGCAGGACAGTTGAACAAATGGGCTTTTTCACAAGAGAAAGATCTGATGGTTCCTGGGGTTATTTTTAATCCTCCCCTCTGTTTGATCTTGACAGGTAAGATCGAGTTCACATGGCAGGAAGTGATGATTGGCTTTGAGAGCTCCCTCCTCATGTTCCCCATCAACCTGCTCATTGTGCAGATCTTCAGGAACATACGATCCCGGCCAGCCACGGAGGCAAGAGAGAAGAAGCCGGGAAAGAACGGTCGAGTGTCCCCAAGTCTACCTCCCAACCCACAGGTCACCCAGGCTGTCTCGCTCACTCCAGAGACTGTGATAAAGGCAAGTCCCTGTGGCTGCTCCCCAGTGAGTCCTGCACTGCCCTCTGCTGCCATGCACTACCCGATATCCCTGGTTTAACAGCAGAAATCTTCCCTGTCAGATGCCCTTCAGCTTGTCTGAAGTGAAAAGCCAATTACGCACTGGTGCAAAGCACTCATTTACCCACCTACGTGGAGTGCTCGACTTCATTAAGATCTGCCTATGTACATCCCAGCCCTTACACAATTATTATGTGCAACCAAAATCCCTGTGTTCAGGAGCTAAAGCACACATTAAGCAAGACAGTGAAGATAAAAGGTCTTTCTCAGCTAAGGTCCTCAGGCAGGTAAGCTGTAGTTTTGAATCCTGAAAACTGTCTTGCTGATCCAGCACTGTAGGATATGCTATCCTTATCCATTCTGGAGATTTCAGCGATTGGTGCAGATCCCAGCCAGTGGTGCCTTCAGATCACATCAGCTTAAGTCACTGCAGCCAGAGTCACTGCTGTGTTGCTGCTGTCTTTTGTAGGATATAAGAAGAATTGCCAACTCACTCTTTAAAGCCCTGAAGTCTCCATCTCTCACTTCAGTATCAGATCTTGGAAAATCAACTAACATCAACACACTATTGGCATTGGTTGAGGACATCATCTGCCAGCAGAACAGAGCTGGGCAAGAGTTTTATGATGAGAGCAGAAAGAAGGATGACCCTATAATTGTCACATTAGGTGCTATGGATATACAAGGTAAACACCACAATGTGACATGGCTACTGAAACCTTTGTAGTGGAAATGATGGTAACGCTGTATGAGACGACCCAAGCTCTTACATTCTGATTCAAAGGCACTTACAGAATCACAGAAAAGTTGAGGTTGGAAGGGATCTCTGGAGATTGTCTAGTCCACCACCCTGCCCAGAGCAGGGTCATGTGGAGCAGGTTGCCCAGGATCACATCCAATCGGATGTTGAATACCTCCAAGGATGGAGTCTCCACAGATTTTCTGAGGAACCATTCCAGTGGCCAACCGCCCTCACAATACAGAAGTTTTCCTTATGCTCAGACAGAATTTCCCATGTTTGAATTTGTGGCTATTACCTCTTGTCCTTTCACTGCACACCACTGAACGCCCAAGTGAGTAAAGACACTGTGACATTTCTATTTCTTATGCTGTAGAATTAAATGTTAGCTACCAGCCTAGCTTGGGAGCAGGATCAGTATCTAATAGCATAAAGACTCACAACTATGAGTTGTTTCACAGTCTTTTTGTCCCGCCCTATTTTTCTTCTTGGCCTTGTGCTGTTGTTCCTTTCAGTCTAACTCTTAACTTAGGCTTCCATTTATTTTCAATTAAACAATAATGTATGAGTAAACAATGCCACTGACTTGCATTTGGCTTTTCCAATGAGTGTACCAAGCTACTAATTGCACAGGTAAACTATGAACAAATTAGCACTTGATCTTATCTGACTTCTCTATTAAGGTTTTAGGACCTCTGTCTTACTAAGATGCCTCCTGGCAACAGATCCAGCCCATTGCAGCAGAAAAGCATTAAAGCTCTAGTACTAAAGTTGCTTTTACATGTCCCTTCCAATGTAACTCTTCACTGTCGCATTCAACAGCTTGAGCTCCCGTTCTGCTAATCTTTTTACTGAACAGTATGTTAATTTAGGGATAGCTATGTTTTTCTTTTAAAAAAATTAAATAATTCTTTACCTGCAGAAAAACCAAGAAGCCCAACTCCAGAGAAGGGAATGTGTGAGCAACTGAAATACAGTGATTACAATCGCTGCTTGTACGTGCAACTCCAGCATGTAGAGATGGAGCTGGAATTACTGGGGCCCCACAAATTTCAGGTGCCTCAGAGTTATACACAAGCAGTTCGTCAGGTTCAGCACATGAAGAACCTCCTGAAGAACCGGATCTGCTCATCAGCGTCCATCAGTGAGAGGTAACCTAGTTCTCATCTCATTCTCAGTATTAAGTAAATTCAGGTCGTGAATTCAAAATTGGTCAGGATGACGGAGCCCAAATAATTACTGCTTAATATGTGCTAGATAACCATTATTATAGCTGTAGAGACATGCTTTACTATTAAACTATTGTAGGAGCAACATAGAAATTTCAATGCACTGCAAACTGCACACAAAAGCAATGACAGATCATGGCTCTTTGTCATTTTGGCCTCCAAAATTGAATGTTACAATACAATGCCACATGATAGTAAAGGGCTGGGATAATAACTGAGCTCCAAAGCCTCAGATGTCTCTTAAAATGTATGGATAAAGAAAAATTAATAAGCAGACAGAAATATTTCAGTGAAATCTGATAATTAAGTTGGAAGTATTGAAAACAATACCACTAATTATCTCTCTGGCCTTTATGGGGATCACAAGAGATGTATCCAGCAGCTGAAATGCACTCCTGGTTTTATTTGTCAACATTTATACTGGAGGTTCAATTATGCATGAACTGAGGAGTAAATAAGCCCATCATATTTGTTTTGATTTTAGCTGATGTCTGCATACTTCCTCATATTTTTGCTCACTGTACTTTTTGCTATCCATATATCCTATATAACTGCATCAGTAAAAGGAATTTAAAGTATATTGATTGAGATTTTAAATCACAAGATATTGCCTATCCCCACTGAACCCAAAGACTGTGATTTTGGCTTGTGTTCCACTGCAGACTGATTTTTTCTCTTCTCGTTGACTCTCAAGGTGGTCCCTTACTGCAAGCTTTTCTGGTGGTGGCAAAAAAAATTCTTCTTCCAAAGGGCTGCCCTGGTGGTTTGTGTTCATTGCTTGGTTCCTTGTTGCAGCCACCAGTGGTGTATCTGGGTTCTTTACCATGCTCTATGGGCTGCATTACGGCAAGGAGAACTCCATCAAGTGGCTGATCTCCATGGCCATCTCCTTCTTGGAAAGTCTTTTCATCACACAGCCCTTAAAGGTGAGATCCTCAGAAATACAACCACTGGCCAATATGAACTCATTCTACTATCATTTCATTAAGACAATGTAATGTGTTCTAAAGGACTACGGGATTTAACATGTAAAAGAAGAAGTCTTAAAACAAGAGCTAGCAGGTGTTGTACAGTGTTCTGTTGTCTTTGGCTGACATTAACTCCATTAGTTTCACCTCCCTTGTTTTGTCAGAGTTTAATAGGTGATGAGGTTTCTGACCAGGGAAGACGTGTCATATGGCAAAATCAGTTTAGCTGGATGGACCCCAGGACTCTGCACTCTTTTCTTGTTTATGAGCTTCAGCTGCCTAAGTTCACCAAAGCCAAAGCACAGCTGTTTCCCTGCAGTGCCTGGATCCAAAGGGATCCAGGTCAAAGCCTGAGCTTCTGTATGTGAAATGGGCACACGGTGAGTCTACAGCTAATTTTTTCCAGGTGCTGGGATTTGCTGCTTTTTTTGCTCTGGTTCTGAAGAAGGTGGAACATGAGGATGAAGAAAACACAGCTATTGATGGGCCTTTATCCACACCAGGTAACTGCCTGTAAAGTGAGAAATTATTAAAGAAAGTGTTCTCCAAGTTTTTGGAGTGCTTTATGCACAAATGACTCAGCTCAACTGAGAACTTCAATGGTTATCTTTATACACCTGAATCTTAGCTGACAAGGTTAGCAGAAATCACTGAATCCACAGGTGCTGTGACTATGTGCCTACCCACTAGCATTCCCAAGATCAAGTTGGAAGTGGAAACAAACCTAAATAACTAATTTTGTGCCAGCTGGAGAAAAGATAAAGACCACTGTATGTTTAGGCTGGATAAATCTTGCAGAACACTTAATGAAACGAAAGAGACCACAAGGTCAAAAAGATGTAAGAGAAGAAGTTTTGGATTAAAAGAATAATACCTCCTTGTTTATCTTTTCACCACTGCAAGTATATATACATGCACAATCTCCCCTAGCCCTGTTGTAAGACTGCCCCTGTTCCTGGATGACCTACTTGCTACCAGGATACTGATATTTGTCTCCTTCCTTCCCTCCATCCCTGGCTTGCCTATGTCAGGAAAAAAAGAAGCATTCTCCTATATTGATCAGTACTCTATCAAAAACTGTAGAAGTGGATAGTCAATCACTTTTCAGTCCATCAACATTCAAGGAACATCTAGAAAATAAAATAAAATGTGACAAACTGATTGAAGCCATTATAATAAAAATTAATGAATCAGTGCTACTAGTATGCAGTAACCATGCTTAAGTATTTTAGTTCTCGTATCAGACTTAAGAAAATTAAGATATACAAGGAGGCTTGTTTTAGCTCTGTGCAGACATCTCAGTATTCATGGCATGGCTTGCAACAAAACCTGTAAGTATTCCAGAACCTAGTGAAAATAAACATGTGACCCAGTGCAAAATGCACTCTTCATCTAGATTGGTTGATCTTTATCTGACAAGCATATCTAAAACTCTCTCTCAAGGAAATTTCCCACCTCCTATAAGTCTTATATTAAAGTTCTCAGTTTACATACTTTTCCACAACCACAATTATCTGTATTACTGCCATAAACCAAACAGCGGCTTCTGAAATCACAATCATGCCTATAAAAAGTTGACACCAGCAGACAGGAGTCCTAGGGCACAGCAGAGAATCCTGATGTACAGTTTCCTCTGTGATCAGCCCCAGGCTCTGAATACATCACCTTCTGAGATGCTCAGCCAAGAGAGAGACACCTGGACCACACCGGGGCCTAAACTTAACACAGTGTGTTTGTAAGCTCCTTCCCTCTCCACTGTTTACCTTGCTATGCTAATTATTTAAATCACATTCTCAGTCTTCCTAAGGGAAAGCATTAAATAGAACTGTTTCCTTATAATATCCAAAGAAACAAAAAGTAGGACATAGATGATCTGTTAACTAATTCCAGGGTTTACTGCTCTCTCTCACAGGTGATTCAAATCCTCTTTTTGGAGCCCGAAGGGACAGTAGAAGCAATATTTACCGGCCACCTCCTGCAGCTGATGTGGAAAAAATGAAAATCAGCTGCATAAAAGAGCAGAAAGCATTTGCCCTCATCAGAGAAATCCTGGGTACTATCCATATGCAGATTATCTTGTTTTATTCAGTGGTATTAATCAGTATTTTTACATCTCTGAAAATATTATTCTCTTGGGAAAAAGTTTTGGCATATCTTTAGCTCTCCACCAGCTATTATGGTGTAGAGACAGACTGCTCAGTGGCAGTTGTAGCTGAAAGGAGGTGGGAATATTAGCTGGAGATAGAAGTGTGGCTAAGGCTTGATTTTATAGTAAAGAGACACATTACAGACACATGAGAGGTTAAAAAAATGTTAGAAAGGTTATAAGGAGGAGGTCAACAGTTAAATGAAGTGGAAATCAAAACAGCAGATGGAGGCCATTTTTTCTAAAAGCAGATAGTATCTATAGATAATGATTTATACCCCAGTCTTATTTCCTCTAAAAACAATCTAAAAAATTACCTCAATTTCACTTGGGACAAAGTTAAACTACTCATTTTATTTAGAGATGTCATTACTATTGGTGGTCAGCCAGGCTTCCCACTTATTTTCTCCACTGCTACTCATATTCCAAATGTAATATGCTTAAACTGCAGTACCTTGAAGTAGCTTGCATAAATTCATTAACACTGGTCAGTTAGAGTCTAGGAAAGCATCTCCTTAACCTCATAAGTGATGACAGCAGTAATTATTCATGCAATCTATTCCAAACAGCAGTGTTAATTCTGAGCTCATATATGCTGTTCTCTTCTTGTTTTTTTTCCAGCCTATCTGGGGTTTTTATGGATGCTGTTACTGGTTGCCTATGGGCAGAGAGATCCCAATTCCTACTACTTAAACAAACACATTGAGAACAGCTTTACAGATGGATTCAATGATGTCTACAGTTATCAGGATTTTTTCTCGTGGGCAAACACTACCTTAGTCAAAAATCTTTATGGATCATATAAAGGTGCAGAGTCCCATTGTTTCACTTTAGTTTGCCAGATTCTGTAACATTATCTTTTCTACATATCCCTAACTTGTACCCGCATATTTGACTGGAGAAGGAGATTGTGAGTGTATAAGGCTAGTATGGATTCTTACAATATGGATACTAGTAGATAACAAAAACCCTACAGCTTCACCCCAAGTTTAAAGTGCCTTGATATTTTCCTTGTATTTAAGATAACTCCAAAGTTCTGCACTGTAATGTTACATTTTTCACATTTTACATTACTTATTCAAGATATTCAGATACATGCCTCAGTTTTACATGAGTTTCTTTCCATAATTCAAAAAAAAGAATGGCAGATAGGTGGCACTACAAAGCTTTTCCTCAGGAGAGCTCTGTTTGCATTATGACTCAGGTCAACGTGAAGGCTAATTATGCAATATCACCATGTTTCTATCTAGCAATATCCAGTAATAACTATGATCCATTTTCCAGCTCACATTTAAGAGTAATTATGGATGTACATTAGCAGAGTTGTTCATTGGACATGACAGGCACCAACCAACTGTGGCCACATGAACACTGCATACAGCTACTCTGCTGCGTGACTCAAAGCAAGTAATTTTTCTCCTCCAGGCCTCAGTTTCCTTCTGTATAAAATACAGACAGGTAGTGATACGGTACTCTGTTATCTCTGGATGTTATCTAAGAACTCAGTTCAAATCAACACAAGGGCTTAATTTACATTACTATTTTGCTTACAGTGTTTTTCAGAAAAAAGACTCTATAGCAAAATATTAATGCATCAGTGAATCATAAATGAAATGAAGAAATATTATTATTAGTTCTGTCATATTACCACTGCTGCTCTTTTCCCTCTCCTGTTTAGGATTCATTACAGATGGCAATTCCAAGCTGGTGGGTAGTGCTCGAATTCGCCAAGTAAGAGTGAAAGGAGACACCTGCCCTATTTCTCCCAAACTCCAGCATGTGATTCAGGAATGTCATGCTCCATATTTCTTACAAACAGAAGATACATCAGATTATGGGGAACACTGGAATGCTTCAGTCTTTGATAACTCCTCTAACCTGAGCTCAGCATGGCAGTATCAGAGTCAGTCCAAACTGAGAGGGCACCCCATTTGGGGCAAACTGGCCGTCTACAGGGGAGGGGGATACATGATTCACCTGGGAACTGATCCTAAGAATGCCTCCAGGTACTACTTGTATTCTTGTAAATTATTAGTGTACCTGTTGTAGCATCAATGATGCTCTTTCCTCTACCCTATGTAAGATTCATTTCAGATTGCATCCCGAGTTTTCCTCTTGTGCATTGTGCTGAATATTGTAGATATTACTGTGGGGCCATGTCATCTTGCTCCATGCTAGGTAACAACCAGGATCGAAAATGAGAACCTTTTTCTTCTAACCTATATGAAGTAAATGATCAGATACCTGAGGCACCTCAGGTTTAGCACTGGCCAATATCTGGTACCTGCTACTCCACAGAAGCCAAAAAGAAACTTTACCACCTAGACTAACAGTACAAATATCCCCTATACTTGGACTTAACAGACCAGATGTCCTCTTGAACATCTTACCTCTGGTTTACTGTTTCTCTACGATAATATCCAAACACTCCTATTCTCCATGTGATACTGTCTCTTTAGTGTATGAGATAGAGCACTGACTATATATTTTTTGGCAGAATTCTCCAGTACCTTTTCAACAACATCTGGCTAGACACCTTCACAAGAGCAGTGTTTGTTGAATTTACAGTCTACAATGCCAATGTGAACCTGTTCTGTATTATAAGCCTGATGTTTGAAACCAATGCTTTAGGTGAGAACCTTTTTTAAGTTACACATTTCTGAAGACAGCAAGCAGTGCACCAAAAGATTGCAGATTAACATGCTGTCAATGTTTACCTAGTTCTTTATTCAGTAAACAGAAGTGTTTTAATAAATCTAATAATGTCTGAATCAATGCAAAAATTATAAACCATTGAGGGAAAATGTAGCATCACAGTAATACAGACCATAACGGAGTATCTTATGTTTGCTTATGCTGTGGTCATCTGCTGATGACAAAAACATGCTACTGAAGCTTAATCTCCAGAATTTACACAACACGAACAAGAAAAATGATGTTTCCTAATCATTTCAGCTAATCAGTACAGTATTAAGACAAAAAGAACAAATAACAGTCTGTCTTTTCTGTTCCAAAAGACTTCTAATGTATAGTTGCGTAATCATACAATACATAATCTGGATACAATAAAGAAAATACTGAAACTAGATTCTGGTTTGAAGGCCACAGAAAAACATTTAATCTGAGCAGTAGCCTCCCTCAGGTCTGTCCCAGTATTGGAAAATGCCCAAACCAGACCACAAAACTCAGCTCGTTTTCTTTTTAGAATGAGATTCAGATTTACACCTCCAGGTCCTCCTGCTACATTTCTGCATTTGTAGTATGATCCAAACTCAGCCGTGCTGGGATTAATATCATACTATCACACAAGAGAGCTCTAGCACTCTAAAAGTGCCTGAAAGTCCTGTTTGAGGAAAAATTCAAAGAACAGTTATAAGGCTACTCAGATAATCAAGTCTAAATCTTAGTTTGATAGTTGTATGCAGTCTCACATTGATGTGAATGCAAGTACAGAAGTCTTACTGGTGAACTAAATTGTTTGAATAAAAACAGAAAAATGTCATTATTAAAGTACTGAGGTGAACATTGTTTTTTAGGGGCCTTCTTCACAAGCGCAGAGCTGCAAAGTGTCCGGCTTTACCCATACACCAACAGTCTCCATATCTTTGTGGTTGCAGCAGAAGTAATTTATTTCCTCTTTATTGTGTACTACATGATAATACAGGTAAGACCCAATGGAAAGTTTGGCTGACAGCATCTCCTTGTGTCTGATTTTGATTTCACTTACAAAAACTTCAGGACTGTACTTGATTTCAGTAGTGCTGCTGCTGACTTGCACCACTGGAAGACTGAATCAGATACTGTATCTGTATTAAATAATAGAAAGGCAACATTTCATTTGGCTGGAATGCTTCTTTTGCACAAGATAATGAGAAATTAGCGCGAGGAGGGGACAGCCCTAATCTTTAGAGGTGTATTGTATGATACAGAGTCACGAGACTGAAACAGTAAAATCCCTCTTTTCACAGGGAAAACTGATGAAGACTCTGAGATGGAGATACTTCCACAGCAAGTGGAATGTCCTGGAGATGGCCATTATATTGATGAGCTGGAGTGCCCTGTCAGTGTTTGTGAAGCGGACAATCCTTGGGACCCGAGACATCAGCTACTACCAGGAACACAAAGAGGAGTAAGCACTAATGCTACTTAGCGCATCCTTTGTTGGTACTACTTATGCAGAAACAAATCTATTTTTCCTGTCTTCCTTTCCAAGGGCCAGACAGAATTTGATAGTAAGTTTGCATTACCTGCCTTCAAACTGTGACTTGCTAAAAATGAGCAGCATTTGGGCTACAGCCTAGACCCTCTCTCAGCTCTAGCTAATGCTGTTAAAAAACCCATCTGCCATGTACAACTGAGCTTTTTGTGTGCACACAGCAGTAATTACAGACAGGAACATTCATGCGGGAACTCAAGTTAGCTCTCCACTGAAAACAAGGACCCGTGACTTTTTTCCAGCATATTCATTTATGCACTTCAAAGGCTTCTGTGTGCACGGTCTATTACATCTTTTCTTTTTTTTTCTAACAGCTGTGTAAGCTTTAATGAAACAGCAAGAGCTGATGCAGTTCTTGGCTACCTGATTGCATTCCTAGTGCTCCTCTCCACAGTGAAACTGTGGCATCTCCTGAGGCTCAACCCTAAACTAAACATGATCACTTCAACTCTAAGGAGGGCATGGGGTGATATCTCTGGATTCATCACTGTTATTGCAATCATGTTCCTCGCCTATTCCATTGCTGTGAGTACCGCTGGGGTGTCTGTTGTCTGCAGTCTGCATCCAGGTACTGTCAGGTTAAATTAATTATTTCTGAATGCTGAAAGCAATATAGCTTTGAAATATAAAACTGAATAAAGCTGCCTATCTAAATCTTAGGTTAGCAGCCTGGAGCCCACTTCTTCAGTAGAAGTGAAAGAGAAGTTAAAATATCCACTATTCTTTGCAAACTGAAATTTAGTGCAAAAATCAATCACTGAGATGAAAAAAATGGATGATCTATGTGTAATAGGTGTGACAAAGAACAAAGTACAGGAAAATAACTTTCTGGACAAAGCTTAAATTGGGGAGAGTGCAGCAAGTGCCTTTTTCTGTTTGGCTAGTTTTTAAATGGGAAATAATTATTTTTCTGCCTATTATAGGAATAGTCATTATGCAAATAAAATGATATTTTCATTCTAATGAGATTAAAGAATTATTGGACTGCATATGTCTATGTCTTATGTATATTTACAGTTTTAGCTGAAATGTTTTGTGTAAATCTCCTGGCAGTGTGATGTGGGAAATTCAGCACATCTCAATTGCAAAATCACTGAAAAAACAGAAATGATCTGAGCCAAATCCAAACTGATCTGTAAAGGGCAGTCCTGTGACAAATGGGACCTGCTGCAGTCTCACACTGCCTGATTTCACGTTTTTCATCTCTCCCTCCAGCACTGAGACTCTAGCAACTGAGTAGCTTTAGGCACTGGTGTGGCCACACACTTAACAGGTAAAATAAGTGATCAGGTCAGTTCCATGACCCAGACTGTTGTCACATCATGCAAGTGATGGTGTTGTGAAAGAAAGAGGCATGGATGGATAAAAAGGTGAGACTGCAGCAGCCCCCATTTAGATGGACACGGTAGGCTCACAATATATAAATGAAGAGAACAGCATCTTGGTTACTGAGTGCAAACAAGGAGGAGGTTGCCTATTTGTGCACTGAAAGGCCATTGTTTGTGACTGATTCATTTGGTCAATTACACAGGGATAAATCTGCTCCTTGGAGGTGGGCTAAGTTACTTTCATGATTTTGTCATGTATCTGCAGATTTTTTACATATCTAGTGGCAAGCTGAGCAGATATGAGACATTCTTATATCCACAGTAAAAAGTCTTACAGCTAAACACATTCAGAAAGTGTGAATCCAGTTCTTAGCTCTAGGCTAGTCTTCTTCTGTAACCTTGTTTGGTGTTTCCCCTGTTCATAAACAAAAAAAAAACACCAAACAACCCAAAAACAGAACACAAAAGAAGCTTAATCACTTTGATAACAAGCTAGGAGGGCTTTCTCTGAATACAGCAGTCATTAGCTGATTTTGCAGCAAGGGCTCTGATCATGACACAAGATTTGCCTTCTTCTCTCTGCAGACAAACTTGATATTTGGCTGGAAGCTCTACTCTTACAAAACTCTCTTTGATTCAGCAGAGACCATGGTCAGTCTTCAGCTAGGAATCTTCAACTATGAGGAGGTACTACCCCTAATTTTGAGAAGTTTATCACTGTATAATTAGCATCTCAGCTATCAAATGTGCTTTGACTCAGCAAATAGAAAGACTTTCAATCAGTGATAGACATTAATCTAATTTTGCAAGCCCCACAGCTTCCTAAAGCAGCCACCTTTTCTCATCAAGAAAAAGGCAGCAAGAGAAATATATCCCATTTTGACCATCAGTAGACCCATAATGAACCTTCCATTGAGAAAGGTGCCCACATTTTAACTAGATATGTTACTTACTTGTTTGGATCAATTTCTTTAGAAAGCTACAGACAGAAATGTGAGCAATGCCCTACATTACATTTGGTTTTATTCTTCTTGACTTTTTCATTAAGTTCTTTCAAATATTAAAATCTCCTTTGAACAGCTCTTTGTGAATTAAGCTAGTTCTCAGACATCTCTGACTGTGAAGTCCTCCTCAGTGGATGTTTTTAGACCATGGATCCAACAGGCTATAGGTAGCTTTGAAGATCAGTAACTGGGCACAAAGTTTTTCACTTCTACATCCCACTCATGTTGGTAATCATGAAAATATATTCCTACATTATAGCTTACATGAAAATTAACTTTTGGGATTTTTACACAACCCTTCACTGGTATGTGTCCACGACAGTCTGACTGGGCTTCTTTGCAAAGAATATACTAAATAAAAGCATACAGAGATTTCATCTATACTTTGAAAGCTGAGGCATGATGGAGCTTCAGCTGTTCTGTGGATAAACAGTTCTCCAGGCTTGTTAACTTTCACAAGAAACTTTCACACCCTTACAGTCAAATGCAAACACTTAAGAAACCCCAAACATCGCCCATATTCATATATCATATACATAAAATATTCTGTCATCTTTGTACTATGTCATATCAAGATAGGAAAGTGAGTAAAGGAGACAATTTTTTATATATATGTATAATATAGATAGCAAAATTTATTAGGCACAGGGATTTTCAGATACAAACTCCTTATTGTGTCTTAACTGCCTGTATGTACAGTTTTTTCGGTTTGTTTTTTTTTTATACAACCAAAATATGATGTCTTACCTTATTAATACTGCAGGTCTTGGACTACAATCCAATTTTAGGCTCCTTCTTAATTGGATCCTGCATAATTTTCATGACATTTGTGGTACTGAATCTGTTCATTTCGGTGATTCTGGTCGCTTTTAGTGAGGAGCAGAAGCACTATCAGGTGTGTTCATCTAAGCTCTCCTGCTGTTTTTAACATTTATTGTGCAGCACTTACTCACGATTTAGGTATTTTACCATTGGATGAAACCCATATAAACTCAGTCCAACTCCTAAGAAGTCAACATTTACTCATAAAGCACACTTAGATTTTCCAGACTTATGCTGTCCATTCCTGTTCAGACGAGTCCCTCTTCAGATTTAGTACAAGATCTGATTTGTAGCCTTCTGTTCACATACTAAATCCAGCAAAAGTCTTAGACTTGTGCCCCAGCACCATTGAAATCAGCGTCACAACTGCTACTAAAGTCCATGAGGACTTTACACTCCTTTCAAAAATGTCACTGTGAGTGCTTGACCCATTCAAGCTATTGATAGCATGGTGTAAATTCCAGCTTACTACTCTAGGACTGTCCAAAATTCCTGTATGTTTTAAACAAAGTCAAGGGAGATGAAAACAAAGGATATGGTCAATAGAAAGCAAGACATATTTGGTTTTTCTCATTTGCTTCATCTAGGCACGGTGGGTGGCTTGCTGTATGTACCACCAGCGGTATGGTAGCTGGCAAGTGAACTCCAGGCTCCTGTAGCAAGATTTCCATGGCCTTTGACAGAGCCAAAAGTTCTTCTCTAACAGACATGCTCACCCATGCCCAACTGGGACTTTTGATAAATACATTCGTGTGATGTTTTGCTTTGGCAGTTACCTATGCTCTGCTGTCGAAAGCCTTGTTGCTCCGTTGAGTGAAAGTTGGGTTATTTCATCTGAAGTAGAGATTTTCTCTTGTGACTTTCTCTGGCATCAGCAGAGAGTGTATCCGCATCTGGCCCGTGCATCCAAGTAACTTACTTCTCATTATTTTAGGCTTCAGAAGAAGAGGAGATTGTTGATCTAATGCTAATGAAACTTTTCAGTTTCTTCGGGATTAAATGCAAGAAAGAAGAGAAACCAGTCACGAATGATCAACTGGAAGAACCTGTCAACAATTAGATGATAACCACAACGAAAAGTCGCTTTGTTTGTGGGCAAAAGCTTCACTTGTTCCCTGTCAGCTGGCTTAGGTTATCGTGGCTTCTCACTGAAACGCTGTGGCGTTCAACCAATAAACTGTTGCTGACACGCTATTTTGCAGTATTAGCTAAGAAATCATGCTAAACCTAAGAGAAAGTGTCCCACGCGTAACTCCTGTAGCCTTAGCATCTGTATTCTAATAAACACTGAGCGTTTGTTGCACCGTTTGGCTAAACCCACTCGCTTTCCGCCAAGCGGCCGCCACGGAAAGATGGCGACCCCCTCGCATCGCCCCCCTCCTCCTCCCCCCGGGCCCC
>NW_009649588.1:865696-874186 GCF_000708025.1 Charadrius vociferus
ACCTGCCCCCTGTCCTGGAGCCGGCCCTCTCCCGCCGCCTCCTCCCGTGAGGAGCTGGTTCATCCCCACTTAACTGGCAGAAAACTTTTAACCTCCTCTAGGTACTACAGTTTTTTAGCAAAGTGGCCCAGGCCCCTTCTGGTCCAGGCTTCGCCGAGCGGGCCAAGAGCGAAGAACGCAAACTTGACAAAAAAGTCAAGTTTGGGATCGTTGTGCTGAACAGGCACCATCCGCTACCCGCTTTTTTATCCTTTGGTAACTGGGAGAAGGATGAGCAGCAGGAACAGGTCACGGGGACGGGCAGCAGCCCCGGCAGCTGGGCTGGGGTGGGATGCCACGTTCCCGGGACCTGTTCGCGCTCAGGGAGCTCGGTGTGGTCTGGCTAGCTGCTGGGCGGTACGGCCACCCAGGAGGTATGGCAGGAGATGGACCATCGGTGTTGGTTTTGTGCTTAATGTGGTTAATTCTGAAAGTATCTGCTGGTGTTGGAGCTCTCTTTGAATGAAAGTTAGCCACAGAATTCTCAAAACCAGAATCTGCGGTACCTTAGAAGACATGTCAAAAAGATAAAGAGGAGAAGAACATGCTGTAAAAGTAATGACTGCCACTAAGAGGTCATAAACTTCCTTCCAGATAGTCTTTTTACCTATCTAACTGCCTTCTGCTACAAGTGAAAGAAATAACATTTATTAGTCATTATTTGCAAATTTAAGTGAGCCAAAATCTAAGCTTTTTTTCACTTTTCTAATTGTTTAATATACCCATTGTTTTTCTATAGATATAACTTGGAGGAATAACATAAATTATGCTTTTGTTTTAGGCAGAGAGGAAAAAAATTGTATGCCTCTTTGTGGAGGTGTGAGTTTTCCTTCATTCTTCAGGTATATATTTATGACATATTTAATAGAGGCAGGTGAAACTAAATGAAGGTCTGAATTCAGAATGTGCTAGTTAAGCTGAAATCAAAGTCATGTTGAAATGAATGAAACTGGAGTAAATTTAGCTGCTCTTCTGAAAAAGAATGCTCACAGAAGAGATTTGATATGCTTTGACACTTCATATTAGTTTAATTTGATTTATTTAACGGGCTGATCACATAAGCTCAAAGTTCAAATTTTGAGATTACTTATTAACTTTTTTTAATTTGACCTTTCTTTGCAGTGGGTTTTGTTATGTGGTTAGAATTTTTCATTTTTTACCGTTTTTTCCCCCTACAAAAGCTTATGTGCTCTTCTGACTTGTTGAGAACGCTTTACTGCTGTGTTCCAAACTGATCATGAAGTTTTCTGTTTTTCCCTTTTTTTTTTTTTAACCTTGCTTTACAAAGAAATTTTATACAATGTTATTATCCTACATGATAATGTAGGATAATACATTGTGATGTGTAATGTCACAAATGTTCAGCTTTGGTTTGAGATTCTGTGTCATTCGCCATTCTCATGGCTCATTACTCATTTCCGATGAAGTTTCTATTACCCACAGGTTTAATGTCTTGACCTAAAAGGATTTAAGACATTTGATTTCTTCTGTTCATTAGAAGGTGTCCTGAGAAATTTATGCAGGTATAAATAATGTTAGCTGAAATTCTCTGCAGTTTTTGAATGATAATGCATGGAAAAATACTTCATATTTGCATTTTACTCATTTTTTTGTGTAATGTACTTGCGAAAACACATGTTGCTCTACCAAGGTCTATAAAACTTAGGCCGTCTTCAGAGACAAATCATTTTATCTGGGACTTACTTCTCTTACATGTGTTCAGACATAAATAAGAGGATCGCTACAATTGAAACAGCTTAAAATATGACTGACTTACAGTGGAAAGATTTTATCAGGTCTACAGTGAGAACTTATGTTTTCCTTCATGTACAAGTTTAGAATATATATAAGGATTTGCGGAAGTGTAGTTTCTCTAGCAGTTGTAAGGAGTCCAGCCAAGGGGAAGAGCCTGAGAGGAGAATTTTAACCTCAAAAGGAAGGTCCAGCTGTTACTACTCTGGCACTAGTCACACAGGGAGCTCTATTTAAGAAGTTATCTTCTCCAGGTTCTGCGACATTCTTTGCCTGATTGGATAGGTGCTACAAGTGAAAATTAAAAATAAATTAATTAAAAAAAAAAAAAAAAAAGGGGGGGGGGGGTTTCTATGGGGGAACTATGGAAGTGAGAAAACACACAAAGCAGGCTGAAAATGCTCAGAGTAAGAAAAGTTCCAGGGAAAATGTTGCCTGTTTCGATTACTTCTTTTGAAGTTTCTTCATATGACTTTATAAAAAGAATTGCTTCTAATAAAAGTTAGTGCAACCTGTCCTGAATCTTACAGATCTAAAATATATGTAGAATTGCAAGATTGCTGTGAAAAGACTTAATAGGGTCTTAAATATGCTTATTTTAAAACTATACAGAATAACTACCATGTTCTTCTCGCAGTAACAGTACTAACAGAGAACAAATTCTCTTAAGTAACAGTTGTGTGTGTGAGTCGCCTGATTAGTTTGCCCTGTATTAATTTGTCTTAATTTTACATAGATCTGTGACAACCTTAAACAGGGAGAAATAGACTCTATAGGAAATGTCAGGGGAGGAGAGGGAAGGGATTCAACCACTTAAACTAGCTAGGTTGCACCTTTTAACTTCAAGTGGTGGCTCTGTTTCAGTATTTTGAAAGAGATGCTGTAATGCTGACGCTGTTTCTAATGGGTCATTAACACTGGCCTTCCCAGGAATAACAAAGCAGTTGTCAGAAACAAACACTAAATATTCTTGAAAAGCCCCTAAGCTATCATAGAAATGCATAGCTATGGGTAAAGTACACATATATGCTTTAGATTTATACTTCTGTTTGAAATATTACTTTTGCTCCTGTACTCAGCAGAACACCTAGTGAGCTTCTACTGTGTCGCTAAACGTGTCACGAGCAGAACAAAATGCTTCTGTAAATTGCATGTGTTGTTTAAAATATTTCCCAAGAAAAATGAACAAAACTATCTCTGTTAAAAAACACCAATTTTAAGCCTGCAAATGTGTCACTGTATTTAAACAAGCAACATTTCACTTATATCTGAAATATCGAGTTTGTTTCATTTTAGCCCGCAAATTCACAGACAAACACGAATGGATATCAGTCGAAAATGGCATTGGAACAGTAGGAATCAGCAATTTTGCACAGGTATCGATCTCTTCCCCCTTACCCAAGTCTGCAATATTTATTTATGCGTACCTGCTCTTGTCCTTGCTCTTTGGACAGTTACTGTTTTTTATTGTTCAGATTGCATATTCTATACACTGAGTGCGATTTTTGGACTTGGATCTATCACATTATTTGTGAAGTGAATGCTGCTTCAGCATTCTGATAAATTCTTAATCACTTCAGGTTGAGCCTATGGACAGCTGAACTTCATGAGAAATTTAATGGTTTAGCAGAATTTAAAACCTCCTTTATTACTTCAGTTCTTATAGGCCTGAGGAGTTTGTGTCTATGTGAAGGGGATATCATGTGCTTTTTAGGCCAAATTTCCCTTGAATGTGAATATGGTGCAATCCCTCTGGCTAAAGAACAATTGTGAAGAGAAGTACAATGTGGAATATATTTCGTACTCTAGGATAGGAATTCCTTTGGATTTTTTCTGTTGTTTTGTTCTCATGGAAGTACTTGATTTGGAATAGTGACAGGCAAATTCAGGACAGAGATTCACTACATGTGAAAATCAAGAAAATCTAACATGAGAAGCTATCAATGAAATGGAATTAATGTTTCTTACAACAAGCAGCATTTCCCGTAATCTCAGTTTTCTGTAAATAACACTAATACTCTGTAAGATCCCTAATCTTTTTTGAGATAGATTTGTCAGTGAAGAGGCAGAAGCCTGTTCTGGTTGAGCTGATTCTTATGGTGATAAGGCTCCCTATTAAGTCAGTAAGGACAAACTATGCTAACAGGTCTCCAGTTGTCCCTGTCTCTGGGGAGGAATGATTGCATTTTCTTTCAAATTGCACTGGAAGTAAATCCTGTGCTTTGTAACAAAAAGATAATTCCCTCAAATCATTGGGAACTTTGTCCTTTAAAACAGTTGTTACTCTAGCTGATGCTAAGAAGATCAGCAGATGTTATTTCTCGTTCTACTAAAAGAAATCTGTATATAAGCCTTGTAACTCAGCCTGAGGTTTATTAACACTGTAATAGGTAAACAGTAATTTGGCATTTGGGGCATGATAACAAAACTGTTTTTTCAAGTTAAATGTTTAAAAAGAAAAAATGAAAAATATGCAGTCCTTAAAGAATGAGAACTAAATTTCTAGACAGATTACTTATACGCAGATTCTAGAGTTTCTGTATCAGATCTCTCCTATGTATAGTTTCTTTAGTGTATGCTTTGATGTTTTTGTTTTTTTCTTTTAAGGAAGCATTAGGAGACGTTGTTTACTGTAGTCTTCCAGAAATTGGGACAAAATTGAGTAAACATGGTAAGTTTCAGCTGTAATTTCTAATGAAGTAATTATTCTACTCATCCTTCTCTCCCTTCCCCAACAGACAGCTTTAATTTCCAGTTCTCACTGTCAGGCCATGCATGGTAGCAGAAAGTACCTGCTCATTAAACTGAAAACATTTATTTAAAAATAAAATATTTGAAATATCTTTTGTAATAATTTTATCTATTTTCTGGTTTTAAAATATGTATGCTTTGATTTGGACTTGTTAGTGTTTAGGCTGGCTTATATGTATTTCTGCAGTTATGCATTTCATGAGTTGCACAATGTGAAACATCTAATTTATATTAAGCTCTGATTTTTCTGTGAATATACAGACCCAGTAATTTTGGGGTACCAACTGTAATCACGGGTTTTTGCTCATTAGTGACGTACAAATTGTTACATTAATTGTTCAGTTATGTAATTTTCCATGTTAAAGAAGAGTGAGCATTAACAGGTAGAAAGGAAAGGCCTATTCCTGTATTTACAGGGAGAGCTGTCTTACTAGTATATGAAGAAAAGATTGTCATTAGCTTCAGATGTTGCAGAAAAAGAATATAGATTTACTGAGGTTAAGTCGGAGGCCTTTCTTTCGCCATCCTCCTTGTGGAATACGTCTGTATCAAACTGTTTTGGCCAAATCTATTACACTGCGTTGAATGGAGAATGTTAGACAAAAGGTCTTTCTGCTTAGGGTTTTAATTAACCAACTTGTAGTTTTGTTTTATCTGAAGGAATTTCATTTCCATTTAGTTCTTCTCTTTTCTACCCGTTCTGGCCTTATTCTGATTCCAAGCTTTCCCAGAACATGTTGTTCTCTGATTCCTTGTGGTGATGTCTACCTACTCCTCTGACAGCTCTGTGTTCCTCCAGCCTCTGTCTTGTTTGCTTGTGGCTTAGAGTTACTCTGGACCAACACTGCTCCAGGCACCATTTCCATAACTGCCTACAAAATAGAAAAAAGGGAAGAGCAGCTGGGTGATTCCCGCATGGTGCTTCTGAATACTAATGCGTGTTTTCCAGTGAGTGCAAATGTAACACTTCATAGTGTTTCTGAAGAAAAACTGGGATTCCTAAAATTGTGGCTGTGTCTATTTTGTAACCAAATTATGTATAAAAAGGCTTAAATTTTAGATAAATTGCTTGCTTACAGCAAGAGCTGGATGTGATTCCTTCTAACCTGATATATCGTATATGCTGTAAGGCTTTAGCCAAAGGTAAGAAATTTCCATCCCTTCTGTAGCAGCCAGCTAGCTAGGACTATGCAAGTTCCCCAGAATAATTCAGGAGCATAAACATCAAATTTAATACTGCTGATCATTGTCATAAAGTTGGTGACTTCAGTCTCTGACAGTTTTCCTTGCTCAAGATCAAGACACTCCTTCAATGGCTAAGTCATCACCAGAATGTCAGACTAGAAAAACTAAAGCACTTTGTATTTTCCTCTTAAAAGCGTTCAATCATACTCTGTTTTTCAGATGAGTTTGGAGCTTTGGAAAGTGTGAAAGCTGCTAGTGAGCTCTACTCTCCTCTATCAGGAGAAGTGACTGAGATTAATACTGCCCTCGCAGATAATCCAGGGCTCGTCAATAAATCTTGTTATCAAGATGGTAAGATGTCATTTTTATCTTTCAATAATGAACACCACCTGGATTCTTGCCATCACAAATGGTTATGCATTTCCTAGTTCTCCCAGTTTAATGGTGTGGAGGCTTAGATGGAGTATATTGTGTGTAGTTCAAGCCCAATAAAATTTAACATGAAAGTATTATTGTAGTTGTATCTTTGCTGACAGATGTTTTACAATGTGTTCTTTTCAGACATAGACTGTGGTTGAATTTAAATCTATTTCTCTTGATTGTGTTTCTCTTTCGGTCTTGTAACAGCTCATGATAGTGAGAGGTCAGGCTCTTTTACTCTTTCTAGACAGTGTCTCCTTAACACCACTGTCAGAGACAGTACTAAATTAAGACCACCGGTCTGACTCAAAAAGCCGTGTCTTATGACAGATTTTTTGTTTGTTTTTTTTAAAGTATTGAAACATTGTTTTGCCTGCACAAGAAGCCCTGATGATTCTACCAGTGTTAGAGGGCTTGTATGCCTACTGGGAGTACTTTCCTGAGGCAGTAACATGAATGAGTCTTTCTTGCAGGATATTAGCAACTGTTTTTCTTTTTAATTTCCTGACTACAGGTTGGCTTATCAAGATGACTGTGGAAAACCCTGCGGAACTTGATGAACTGATGAATGAAGATGCCTATGAGAAATACGTAAAATCCATTGAGGACTGAGCTGGAATAATGAAATAAATCCATATAAAATATTTCAGTGTAGTTTGTCATCAATCAGTGAAGTACAGAGTATCCACTTTTGGCAACCTGAAAAATGCCACTTATGATCACATATACAAGGCCATATATAATTGCAGGGATAAAAATGTTTAATATCTGCATACCTGCAAGGTTTTGGGGTTTTTTTATTCTTTTGTCTGATTTAGGTAACTTCAGGATGTTATCTCAAATATTTGGGGAAACAAAATTTATTTGCTAAAATAGATACTTCCCAGGATTCATTTGACAACTAAACTTAGTAACAACAGCCTTAATATGGTAATTCTGTAGTAGGCACATGACTGTTCTTGTAACCTGGACTACAGCTTTCCCTAAGATACTTTTCTATTGCTCCCAAGATATTGAAAAGCAGTGTCTCCCTAACCTCCTAATATTTTTCCTAGTTATAGTTGCCCAGATGATACCAAAAAAGGAGAAGCCATGTGAACTACCTCTCTGCATGATTTTTACTTCTTTACAGAATTTATTAATCCTTTGTTTTCCTTCTTCATTTTACTATGTAATCAAATAGTTTTACCTTTGAGGCAGAAGGTATGGTCCTTGTCTTCTGATTTATATGCTTTCTTAGTATGGAAAAGTCATACAATGATCATTTATCAAGGTTCTAGAGTGGGTTGTTTAGGCTATATTTTTCATCTAGTAAACACTACCTATGTCACAGGTAATTAAGGAATTCTACATTTTGTGCCTAGCAATTGTGATGATTTCAGAAGACTACATATTTGTGAAAATTGTGTGATCAGTAACAGTTTGACATAGAATGTATCCATGTGTGTCTGTCTTAAGATCAAGTAAGCACACTGCTGTAATGACATCACAGGAATGAAACTAAAACTTTCACTTTGTAAACTAGTAAACTAAAGCAGCTGATTCCATTAGACTTAATATTTAATGAACCCACAAATGTGCACTCAAAGTTGATGTGACATCTATGGGCAAGGTTGAGTTGTACAGACAGACCTGCACTTTAGGAAAACATAATAATATAGCAGAGTTTTGGTCTAAAACTTTTTTCTATGATTTTAAAATAGTGATTAGAAGCTAAGCACAAAACAGGAACGAAAACCAAGTATCTGTAAGTTGATCTAAGAGGAAGCAGGGGAATGTTTAATCCATATAAGATGACAAAGGCAAAATTCATATTGCTTTGGAAGTTCCTTTCAAAAGCACAACCCTTCTAAAGGGCAGAAATACACTGCAGGTTATACAGAAACCTTTTCTAATGTGGAAAAAGGTAGGGCTTTCTTCTGAGATCTGAAGGGATGTCAAAGTAACTGGTGTTTTTTTGAAATCCTAGGAGCTAATTTTCCTTACACAAGTCACAGATAAAAGCCCTACCATGAGAGCCTCCACTGTGTGTTTAAGATAAAACTGTCTTCTCCAGAGGAGTTAAACTGCAAAGTGACTAAGAGGGGAGAGTGGGTTTGCCTGTTCCACAGGAGTCCTAACTTGGCTGTGGTTGATAAACAAGAGGCTCCAGTAAACCTAGTGTAAATGCTTTAAAACCTGTCAGTGCTTATCCATTATTCACAGCCTCATGCAGTATTTATTGTGACAACATTTGGGGCCTGGAGAGCTGGGAGAGCTCGATCCTGGCCTCTTACGGGCTCCCTGTGCCACTGGGGAGCTGCGACCTTCCTGTGCACTTTCCAAAGGGAACGAGAACGTTTG
>NW_009649588.1:874201-887300 GCF_000708025.1 Charadrius vociferus
AGACAAACAGCGATAGCAATGCATGAAAGTGTTTCCTTTGATACTGTTTCTTCCACCCTGTTTTGTCCAACTTTACTAGAGAGTAATAGCCCCTTTGTACATTACCATGTAATATGCAACCCTTGTGGAGCTCCCTTTAAAGGTTAGTCCAGAGCGTTGTAATGCATTTTTATACATTTTTTTTTCCCTAAAATGTTTGTATTCTTTCCTTTTGATCAATGAAATATGAAATAATAATTTCTGTAATCCCCAATCCATGCCAGGGAATAGTAATAACTGGCAAATCTGATCTCTTCCTTAAATTTTGCCCTCATCTGTCTATTAGCAGTGTTTATAAGTTTACACATGAGTATGGATAAATGACAACTTTCTGGAGAAACCACAGACAGAATTCAACTTTTCTTTCATGGTGTACAAGTTGAAGAATGGATGTTCTTTTGCTTAAAGAGAAGGACCAGGAACCTCTCTATCCCTAGTTTTTTTTAGGGCTTCACGTGACCTTAGAGTGATTTATTAAATCTCGCAATTCCTCTTAAAATGGGAACAATAAAACTTAGCTGCTTTTCTTGTGTGGTTTATGCCAAGAGCTCTGGTGTTCTGCAGTTATTTTGGCCAAAGGATATCTATTGGAACAAATATTTCTATATCGTCCCACAATCCACTCAACTACTTGAATTATGCTGCCAAAAAGACTATATTCTTCCTTGTTTAAGGCAAACAGAGCTCCCTGCTTTCAGATAATCCCAGAAACTTCCCTACATATACTCCTCAGGCAGACCACCGTGCACTGCTTAGAGCCAGACTCTGCAAGAGTATAAATGCAAAACTTGCTAACGTGAATCCGTAATGAATGCCTTTCACCAAAACAAAAAGATGGAGTGAACGTGTATTAGCTTTGGTCTATGACACAACTTTAAAAGCTTTTGTATAAATTACAGGGGGAAACATCAAGCGTGGTCACCAGTGTATGCTCCTACAGAAAACGAATAAAGGAGATGATTTTTTACAAAAGAACCATGTTATCTGTGACCTCTTAAGTCTTGATCCCGAGCTTGAGAACTTAACATTCATAATTACTGGATACTAAACATTATAGACTCACTAGAGATCGGTTTGACTGGCAAATTACCATTTCCATACTTCTCCCACAACCAATAATTATGTCTCTGTATCTCCTCAGGGTTAATTATATCATCACCTTTCTTCTTGCCAACACTTCCTTTCTGTTCCACAAGTACCAACCCCTTTATCTCTCAAATTATCTAACTAAATAATATAAGCTAAACTCGGAACTATTTTTTTTTTCAATCCATGTTTAGTTTTGAAGATTTTTATCAACATCAGTTCTGAAAAGATTGCATACCTAAAATTTTGTTGGACTTTCAACCAATGAAGTGCTGCCTCTCCCCGTGAATCTTGATCCATCATGTACACAAACACAAATCATGTAATTGTTACTTCTGATCAGAGCGGGGGGAAAATGGTGTAAAACTCAAACAACAAAACACATAAATAATAACACTTGGTGTTTTGATTGATTAACATAAAATAAAGGCAGTGTGAACTTCACTGCATTAAATTAGCAGTAAGACAATCATAGAATCACAGAATGGTTTAGGTTGGAAGGGACCTTGAAGATCATCGAGTTCCAACCCCCCTGCCCTGGGCAGGGACACCTCCCACCAGCCCAGGTTGCTCAAAGCCCCATCCAGCCTGGCCTTGAGCACCTCCAGGGATGGACCTTCCACAGCTTCTCTGGGCAACCTGTGCCTCACCACCCTCAGAGTGAAAATTTTCTTCCTTTTATCTAGTCTAAATCTACCCTCCTCCACTTTGAAGCCATTCCCCCTCATCCTATCACTACATGCCCTAGTAAAAAGTCCCTCCCCAGCTCTCCTGTAGCCCCTTTAGGTACTGGAAAGCCGCAATAAGATCTCCTCAGAGCCTTCTCTTCTCCAGGCTGAACAACCCCAACTCTCTCAGCCTGTCAAACTACCTAAGCAGCTCTGACAATGGGATTAGAAGTGCAGCAGATAGATAGTCTCTGATGCTTCCCTTAACTGGTGTCTCCAGCCAGTCTGTGTCCTTGTGGCTAAGGATCCTCTTTCCTGTGTCTTCATACTGACAGATTGGGAATTTACAATCTTCCTTTAAGTAATGGCTACTGTCACAGAGTTTTAATACACCAAACTGACACATGCTGGATCTAACATCTAACTTCACGTTAGCCTAGTCATGTGAAGAAGCAGAACTGCACCAATAAATCAACCCAGAATGATCCTCAGCTTCTCAAACGAGCGTGAGGCTGTTCCGTTGCGAGGTTGGGCGACATCACGCAGCAAGATGCAAAGGAAATGGCACCACCTGCGCCGCTTATTTTGGAGAAGAGAAAGAAAACCTAAGAATAGTACATAATTAATTAATAACACGAGTTCACCAGTGGGTGGAATGCTTCAGGTTGTCAAATGGTGACAGGTGCCGATTAAAAAAATTGCAAGTTAAAAAAGACATTATTGCATAATTTCACCACACGGTGGCACTCAAAACGTTAAAGATGGTAACGGGGACAAGGTAAGGAAGGGAGAGCGCCTGCTTGGGCGCTAAAGGCACTGCAGGGACACCTCAGCCTCAACGTAATTTAATTTCCCAGGTCAACTTCAAGATCAGAAAAAATATTGAGCACATCTTCCTTCATTGAAAATGTTTAGAAACACCCCTCACACCACTATATGTAACAAAGGAATTAACTTAAGCCTTGTTTTATTGTACCCATCATCTTTTTATCATCTTTCTTCTCCCCCGTCTACTCTTCCTCCTTCTTGCAGCACACCTAAAATTTGGCCTGCTGGGGAAGGGCTGTGCATGGACAGCCTAAAATTCTACCAAGTTCCAAACATGATGCCAGCCATTAAGTAAATCATAGCATTATAGAATCACAGAATGGTTTAGGTTGGAAGGGACCTTGAAGATCATCGAGTTCCAACCCCCCTGCCATGGACAGGGACACCTCCTGCTAGACCAGGTTGCTCAAGGCCCCATCCAGCCTGGCCTTGAGCACCTCCAGGGAGGGACCTTCCATCCAAATGGAAATTACCAGCAAGATAAGCTGCAGATGGCGCAGACATATTTGGAGAGCAATTTAGGAGTGCTTTCAATGTAATTTTTCTCCACTTTCCCCACGCCACTTGAGACACAGTCTTAGCGGAACAGTCCTTGGCAGGAGAATTTAGTCTGCGGTATTGAGATTAGAGTTTGTCGCACAATATTGATATCCCTCTCTTCCTGACAAAGCATAATTCAGTCACTTCAGACCTGATCTATTTTAATGCAGTACAAGTGCCCCACATCCTCCGCTATTAGGTTGTTTTAGTTGTCATTTGTTTATAGTGTTTAATTATTTATGCTATTGAATGTATTTTCCTTAGAGATGTATTTTAATGGAGGTACAGCACTCGCACTTTTCTCTAACCATGATAATCAATCCACAAGATAGGAGGATGAGTCTGCATGTCTTAGGACTCAAGAGAGAGAGTTGCAAGGAAGAAGAGGCAGTCACCCCGAGGTCAAAAAAAGGTTGGGAACCGTGGCTTTAGATCATGAGAACAGCACGAGCTCTTGGGATGAGGTTGCACGAGAGCCTGAGCCGATGGCACAGCTCCCCACTGGTGAAAGCCCAGGCTCTGGCTCCCTCTGCCTCCTCTTCGGCCTCTCCCTTCCCCCTGTACCTGATCCTCCTCCCTCTTGCCACCTCTGCCGGGGAGAGAGGCTCCCCTGTTTGAGACAGCCGTGGCATTCAGTACGCTCCCTGAGCCAATTCAACTCATCAGTCAAGCCAAAAACTGTTGGTAGATTCCAAGAAGTGCCCAGAGAGGGATGTTAAGAAGTAGGGACTGTTATTATCATTATTAGTATCACTACTATATGAATACTTTGTACATTTTAACACTTGTTATTAATAAGACTCAACCTACTGTATGTAATTCTCAATAATAGTCAGATGGATTACTGTAGTCATATTTTGTCCCATTAAGAGTGAAAAAAATGAAAAATTAATCCAAGACTAAAGAACAATGTAAAACTACTCCTTCTTTTTTTCATTAGAGCACCGTGACTTTATCATAATCTTCACCCAGAACTGTAATCTCATTATTTCAGCATCACTCAAGCATAACAGCAATTTTAAATTCAAAGCATAGGCCTTACCAAAAAGTAAAGGGAAATTACACTCTATTATTCTAACTATTACAGTCTAATATTTATATAATGGCATCTTAAGAAAACAGTTCTAGATTCTGTAATTTATGTGAGCTAAGAGTTCATTTTTACTTGAACAGAAAGATTAGATAGATGTTAAATCAGAAAACATTCCCTCTGGAAAAAAAAAACAACAAAACAAACAAACTGAAATGTGGGGCTACATTTTAATTACTTTGCCCTTCCAAAGAAGCACATGAAAATATTATCATTATTATTATTAATAATGGGACAGCTAAGCAGATGTTTCTGAAAGAATATAGAAAAATAAGTTGTACTAATTACATGAGAACAAACGTAACATTTTTTCTCCTTATGGCTATACGGCTTTTATCTTTATTCTAAAGAAGGCTTAAAAAGTGTTGGTTAAAGAAAAGCTGAAAACTGTTCTCGCCATAAGATGCTGTCTACAGTGAAAGACTGAAAACTAGTGCGTTATAACAATTCAAGACACAAGTATTTTGAACTCAGCAATTAACAGAGGAAGAATATTTGGAAGAGTCCTTACGATTCCTTTAGCCAATACCCAGATAGCCTCAATTCTGCATCACCCCTGGAGGAAAAGGCATGTGCTGGTTAAAGAAACAGCTTGACTACAGTTACTGCTGAATATACGTGGAAGAAACCTCCCTCCTAGTCCTTCAGCATTGAAAAATTTAAACTGTTATTTTTTCAAAAATAAAAACCACAGTTCTTTTCATATATATCTTCTCTCTGTGAAAGCCAGTCCCTCCTCTCCTGGAAGACTGGTGTTTCTGTGCTTTCCAGCAGCGGCAGCTAAATGCTGAACTGCACTTGAGAATGTTCCAGCTCTTACCAGTGACCGTAACGATGCAAAGCTGGGAAGGAGTGAAGTCACAAACAGGTGGAGTACAGGCATCCCTGTAGAGAAGGTTATTGGGAGTGGTCAACATGGATTCACCAAGGGGAAATCATACTTGACCAACCTGATTGCCTTCTGTGATGGCATGACTGGCTGTGTGGATGAAGGGAGAGCAGTGGACCTTGTCCACCTCGACTTTAGCAAGGCTTCTGACACCACCTCCCGTAACATCCTCATAGGTAAGGTTAGGAAGTGTGGGGTAGATGAGTGGACAGTGATGTGGATTGAGAACTGGCTGAATGGCAGAGCTCAGAGGGTTGTGATCAGCGGTGCAGAGTCCAGTTGGGGGCCTGTAACTAGCAGTGTTCCCCAGGGATCAGTATTGTGTCCAGTCTTGTTCAACGTATTCACCACTGACCTAGATGAGGGGACAGAGTGTACCCTCACCAAGTTTGCTGATGACACAAAACCAGGAGGAGTGGCTGACAGACCAGAAGGCTGTGCTGCCATACAGCAAGACCTGGACAGGCTAGAAAGTTGGGCAGAGAGAAACCTAAAGAAGTTCAAGAAAGACAAGCGTAGGGTCCTGCACCCAGGGCGGAATAACCCCATGCACCGGTACAGGTTAGGGGCTGCCCTGCTGGAAAGCAGCTCCGCAGAGATGGACCTGGGAATCCTGGTGGACAAGTTGACCATGAGCCAGCAATGCACTCTTGTAGCTAAGAAGGCCAAAGGTCTCCTTGAGTGCATTAAAGAGTGTGGCCAGCAGGTCGAGGGAGGTTATCCTTCCCCTCTACTCTGCCCTGGTGAGGCCACATCTGGAGCACTATGTCCAGTTCTGGGCTCCCTGGTTCAAGAAAGACAGGGAACTACTAGAGATGATGATCAAGGGAATGGAGCACTTCTCTGATGAGGAAAGGCTGCAAGACCTGGGTCTGTTTAGCCTGGAGAAGAGAAGACAGAGGGGATCTCACCAATGCTTATCAATACGTAAGGGGCGGGTGGCAAGAAGATGGGGCCAGACTCTTCTCAGTGGTGCCCAGCAACAGGACAGGGGCAATGGGCACAAACCGGAACACAAGAAATTCCATCTCAACATAAGGAAAAACTTCTTTATTTTGAGGGTGATAGAGCGCTGGAACAGGCTGCCCACAGAGGTTGTGGAATCTCCTTTGGAGACATTAAAAACCTGCCAGGACACATTCCTGTCCCACCTTCTGTAGGTGAACCTGCTCTGGCAGGGGGGGTTGGACTGGGTGATCTCCAAAGGTCCCTTCCAACCCTGACCGTTTTGTGACTCTTTCTGAACTGCCAAAATACATCTGAAATGGCATTAACGATACAAGACAAAAAGATAGTTATGTACATTTACACACACTGATAGTCTCATCCTATCTTTTTGAAAGATGGTTACACTTCAGAAGAAGAGATTACCAACATAACTCAGTATACTGCAGCTGCCATAAAGAACACTTTTAATGGAAACTGCCTGAAGACAAGTTGGCCAGAAAATCTGGCCCAAATTTTAGATATTTGTCTTTAGATGTGCAGGTGCATCACGGCATGTCTTCATACACGCAAAATGGAAGAATTGGAACATAATTGTTTCAGATCCTCAACAAAAAAGAACTCATGGTTAGTTAAAAAAAAAGTTTATATTCACCACATGCTCACAATTTATATTGTTAATCTTTAATGACCACTAGAAGCTACAGGTTTATAAATATATATTTTCCATAATTGTGACAACCAGTGACTAGATGCGGTTTTAGTGGAAAATTGTCTGAAATACTGTAAGGCTAGGTAAATTACAAGGCATTATTAGAAAAATGTCGATTTTGAACTTTTGGTGTTATTACTTTTACAAACATTACTTGGTGAAATATAAACATTGCAGAAGAATCTACAACCAAAAGTAATTTACCAGTTAAGTACACAGTTAAGAAACAACTTTTTTTTTTTTTCTTTTAAACAGTCAAGGTAAATCAAACAAACAACAATAATAAAAACTTGCATGTTAAAGAACACTGTCTCCAGACAGCAGCTCCATTACAGAGAGAAATAATTTGTGTAACAGTGCAAGGGAGGAGTTAGGTTTCTTTAAACCATTTCAAGAACAGTCATTTTCTGCCACAGCAGTCAGTTTTCCTGCATTACAAGATGGATTCGTGTCCAGACATAAGCAGGTTCTGCAGCCAGGTATAGCTCATTTTGTATCAACCTTAAAATGCACAAACTTCATGTCAGGATGCACCTCCATGAAGCCAGTTACAGGATGCACACAAGCGTTTGTTATACCACAGTTTAGAAATTGGATTTACAAGTAATCCCAACCAATTTTAGTTTTACTAGTTTTCATCAGCTTTAAAAATGTATGTATTAGCTCTTTGTGTTTAAAAGTATAATACAATTTGGCTTATTTTTAAGATACAGAAATACAAAAGTTGTTTTAAAACTCACAACAGTAACACAACTTCTTGACCTAGAAGGTGATAGAGAATAAAGTACAATGCGTGAGACTTCATTACACAATTTTATGAAGTATTGTCTTGTTACTGTTATTCAAAGGATATGATTATGATTTAGTGAAGTCAGATCAGACAAAAAAAAAAAAAGAGATATAACACTATTTAAGACATACAGTTTCCTTAATGACAGATTTAACAGAATATTCTATACACGACACACCAATACATCAAATATACCAATCAAGTTAATCACAAAAACCCCCAGGTGCACCATAATATTGCATAGAAATAAATCCCTGGTATTAATACACTTGCACTGGAGACTAGGACTTTCTCCCTGCCTTACTAAATCAAAGCACATAAGCTTTTAAAAAAGCAGATCTCACGTTTGACATTTTTCTTAGCTATATAATTCTTTGGAATCACTAGTGCATGTGTTATTTCAAGCACATTTTTATTCTGCATGCTACTGTTGAATGTTAAAAAAAAACCCTAAAACTGAAAGGAAATCAGTTTTCCTGCCTCTCCCCCCAAAATATAATGCAAAATAATCTTCCTATGTTACATAAAATAAAATCAGACCTTTCTCAACAACAGAAAGCTCACACAAAATCCAGGATAACTGAATAAAGAGCATATTCATACAAGATGGGAAAACCCAGGGTCAAAAATCCTCTCTGCAAAATAATTTTAAAGTCATATTTAGAAGTTGGATTAAGAAAGAGTCCAACCAATAGCAAATGTTTTTTATAGCTCAGTCTCCACTGTGATCATGGAAGACCTACATTCAAGTCCATACACTGATTTAAGTACTCTTACCACTTAACTATGTTAGGGCAATTCTCTCATATAAGCTGAGCCTGAGAAAACCTTCCCATCTAAACAGCTTTGTTTCCCTGAACTGTGTTTCATTTTGAAAAATGTCACCATCTTCCATTTAAAAAAAAAAAAATACTGATCAGCTCTACATAAGGCTAGGGTTTGTTTGGTTTTTTTATTAATTTTACAGCAAAATTTGCTGTATTTACTTCCTACCTTAAACTATTCAGGTTTGAAATACCTTTTCGTTTCAGTGCTCTAAAATATTTTTATCTCAGTAATCATGTACACATGAAGTGCATACAGGAAACAGAATTACTGATGATTTGCCCCAAAGCCATGCAGTATAATTGGAAGGTAAGAGTCATTTTTTTCATATACATATTCCTTATAGTGAGCACTTTTATCGCATGATATAAACCGTGCAGACAGATTAAATCCATCCAAAAGTTTTAACGATATGCATTATGCAGCATCAGATAAATAACAGTAAAAGCTTAAATCTACAAATAGATTTCATAAAAAACTAGAACTTCTGGTTTCAGACAGAATATATATTTAGAATATCTGTGTAAGAGGTGAATATATACACTAAATGTATTCTATTAACTATAGTCACAGTTGGTTTTTTTTTTTTTTTTACTTAACTACACAATTGTAGAGGTGTACCAGGAAGACATATTTCTCACTGTAATTTCTTTCACTGTAATACGGGAAAACGTTATCAAATTCTTCTGGCTGATACAGATACAGGATTTCTGGCACAGCTGAAAACATGTCGGGAATTTGAATTTATTATTGTATTTTTAGTATAAATCTCATTTTAATGACTAAGCTATTATTGGACTTTTGGTGAGAGAACCAAGGAACACAAGAGATTTCTTCCCAGGAAATGTTGAAAGGCACATAAAAATTTCAATATATATATAATAATATGTTAAAAAGCAGATTGAGTGTTTCTGTAGGTTGCTTTACATTAAAATATAGAATTAGCAGATGTTTGCCTGTTGGCGCTATGGAAAAACGTTTCACATATCTGTAAAGAGATCATGCTTGTGCATGAACAGACATTTGTTCATTCAAGTGAAACATTTTCCCTTTACATATGCTGAAACAAAGAGTGTGCACTTATTCTGTTGTTTACTGAGATAGAGGCACACGTTCACATCAAAAAGTTACTTGCAAATGGTAAAAGGAGAAAAAAAATTAGTTTACCTGAAATGATGTACATTTATTGAAAATGAGTTCGACATAAGTTTCAGTTAGTGATTTTATGGTAATAAATAGTAGTAAGTTTAGCTAGCTGAAATTCCGTTTACAGTCACTTCATTGTTCCAATTCCTGTTAGGATTTCTAATAATTAGGGTAGATTTCAAAAATATTGCCATGAAAGGCATAGAATCACATGCAAAAAATCTACCAGTTTAAGTGTGAAGCAGCAAACGTCAACGTATATCAGACATACAGTATAATTCGACTAACTGTATAGAGTATCATTATATTGCACATAAAATGACATGGCACATTTCACAAAGCTACAACTTTGCACAATAAATGACAGACACATTTTTACATCTGCAGAGCCACAAGCAATGACTAATTCACTTAAAAGTGAAGTACACAACCTAAGGATTATTGCCTTGCCTAAACCATTCTAGTATCCCTTGGAAAGGAAGGTGGCATGGGCCCTATTCCTGCAAATAAAAATTCAAAGAGCTGAAATTTTTTTTCCAGAAAAAGGTTGGCTTGAAAATTTTCAAATAGTTTACTTTGCCTATGAAAGTTTGTTTTGTGGAGCTATGTTCTTTAGAAACATGATTTTAAAAAGTTGTCTTGTTCCTGCTCCCATTAAAGTGATTGATGTCCCACCAACTTGAAAATTATCCTCTTCAACATAGGTTTTTCTCCTCAAAGTCATAGTTTATGTAAATATTATATAATTACTATTTGGGATTTTTTTCTTCTTCTCAAACTTCTTCCACAGACTTCATCAATAGCATTCTCTACTCTAAGGTGACTGGGCACAAGCTTACCTTTCCAGGCTTTAAAAATTAGGTGTTTAGAAATAAAGACAACCATTTCTTTTACTGGACTTGCACATTTATCATTGATAATCTGTGACCAAGTTCAAGCCCATAAAGTTACCCACAAAATGTAGCGCTGAGGATAAGCTTAACTGCTTGAAAGGTCAGGAGTCTCTCTTTTGTGAAATACCCTTCTGGTATCCTACACCCTCAAAAGGTTTAACATTTAGATTTATTGTTTGACAAACAGAACCATAAATAAAAAGAAAAGAGCAGTAATGTCTGAACAGTATTATAAAGCCATAGCCCAATTCTGCCTACAAAATTTCAATTGAGCGCAACAGAAATTTCACCTGAATCAAGATAAAAAAAGGGTAATACAAAAACTTGCTAGTGTACTTGATACATGTACATCCATTTAGGTATTCCAAACTTAAGAGTTTAAGCCACAATTGCTATTAGGAGAGTGTAAAGTGATTTTTAAATGATTAGAGACCTGCAAATGCTGCATAAATCAAACAATGAAAACCGCCATTCCCTGTAAAATAAAGTTCTAGAATTAGTTATTCACTGTTAAAAATGGTTTTAGCACTGTTTGTGTTTCTAAAGCCATTAAACCAGTAAACAGGAAACCTTGTGAAATATTTATAAGCAAAGTTGCAGCATCAGTTAATCTAAAATGCACAGAAACTTTTTTTTTTTTTGCCTCCAAGCATTTTCATCAGCATTTGTTGGTTCACTATTTGGGTAAAAAAGGCCAAGCAAAAAATGTTTTGGAAAGCTACAGCACATAAATAAAGAGATGTTTGGCTATATTTCCACCAGATTTCAAAGTGCTTTCAAATGGAGACAAGTCCTTTTCCTTCTCTCCAGTATTAAGGCGCGTATAAAAAAAAAAAAAAGTTTAACTAAAAGACACTTGGGGTTTCCTTATCAAATACACCACTTAATATGCTTTAACCATGAACATTTTAAGATGCTAGTTCTGCAATTCTAGCTTTATAAATGTGTACTAGCAATGTATATGATTACTTTATTACAAGATCAGGGCCTTAATATTCTGAAGTGTGAAATACTCCACAGAGGTTGATACTACATCTCTTTTATAGTCTGTTTCTATTAAAAACACAAGGATTCGAAAACTGTCTGGGAAATTAAAACGAAGTTACCTGTACTACAGAAAGTAGCCTTATTTCTATTAAATCAGAAACAGTGATCTAGAGAAATTAAATTAAATACTCTTTTCCCACCAAGTTCCCATATCTTCCCACCCCAGATTTATAAGTTTAATTATTCTGACTGAACCAGACCCTCAGGAGACAAAAGTGCTCTGAACTCCCACCGAAGTCAAAAGGTTCTATGAGAACTCGACATTCCTCAAGCCATTTGGGACACTTAAACCCTTTTGAAGAACACAAAAATGCAGTGGAAAGAAAAAAAAACCAAAAAAAAAACCAAACCACCACACACTTGATTCCCAAACAATCTATAGAAGAACCAAAATGTTAAAGGTCTGATCTTAAAGCCTTTCATAATCAGCAGATCACACCGACATTGGTTTTACCACTCTCAGAAGTCATATTTGTAAAGGTCCCTCTCCCACAAACACATATGCACCTAAATCCTGGAAAATTGGCACCCAGATTTGGCACCAGCACAACCTGTATTCAGCCGAACTCCTGAAAAAGTTTAAAAAGGAAAATGCTATATTTACTGCTAATATAATGTAAAAGATACCTTTGAAGGCAGAAGTCAGCACACTCTAATTTTCATCGATATATTTTTATGTGGCAAGATATGACTTCCTTCAATTCGTCTGACTAAATTCAGCCAGTTTTGTGAAATCTGTCATGTTGACATTATTACGAAAAATGTGGCGCGTTTTGTTTTTCAGAAAGCTGGCTTCTGCACTGATACCTTCGCATAATAAATTCAATTAAACTGTTAACAGGAGTAAAACTGAAAGCGTTGCTTGGGATGCAGACAGAAAATCATGGATTCAACTCTTGCCATCTCTTATTCCTTTGGTGGGTTTCCACAGCTTTCCTGCTAACCCGAGCAAAAGCCGCTTTACGGAACCAATCCAACCGAAACAAACATCAGATCCTGACAACCCTTTACAACGACATACCACGTGAATTTTAAAACAAAAACCACTTGCTTTTAAAAAAACTCTCAGTGGGTCGCATTTCAGTTAGAACGTGATGTTATTTTTCTTTTCTATATATGTTGAAACACGTGAAACAGGGATCAAAATTTAAAAGAAAAAAACCCTCAAAACTTCGCTTTAAACCAATCAATCATTTTTACAGCATGATGAAACACAGCTACACCTGGGGGTATCCGTACTCTTGTCTTTTGGGGTTCAAAATCATAACTTGTCCCTTAACCCTGCCCTGTCAGGCCCTTAACCCTGTGGGGCAATTAACACGAGTGGGTCAGCGAGGCTCTGAACACGGGTGCAGCACCTCGCCGGAGCCGGGCTTTGCTTAAGCAGGATTAGACGTGCAGGATGGCGGGACGGATGCCCCTTGACGCTGCCCTCCGTCTCACCAGAGCCTGACCCCGCTGAGGTCACAGCGAACGATCCTGACCTCCAGCACCGGGCAGCGTCTCCGTGCACCTGCGTTTCCTGGGCCTGACCGGTAAATTCTGCAAATCCCCCCCGCCGCCCCTCGCTCCACAGCCTGGCGGGGCGGCTGCTGTGGCGG
>NW_009649588.1:888686-915543 GCF_000708025.1 Charadrius vociferus
TAACGGCACCCCCGGGGCCCCTCTCCCGGCCGCTCCCCCCGCCCGCTTTCCCCGGTACCGCGGCTACGCCGTCCCCCTCCTCCTCCGCCGCCTCCGCCTCGCTGCGTTCTGGGTCTTTCCTCGCGGATCTCATCCAAAAAGAGGAGGCGGGAGGGATTCCCCGGTGGAAGCATTAGGATTCATAGCGGCGCTCTCCCCCGTCCCATCCCCTGCAGAAATAGCCGCTAAAAGGAAGAGGCAAAGCCGGGCTCTGGCAGATTAAACGGGCCGATAAGAAACAGCTGGCTTGCAAGTTGGATCTGGCAGTGTACATTTAAAGGAAGAAATCCAGCTAATCTGCTGTAATGCGTTTACGGTACATCTGCTGAATAAAATACACCTGCCGCAGCCCCGCTGCAGATTCCCGTCGGTAGGAAAAGCAGCTCCGGTCTGAGCGCGGAGGGCTCGTTATGAAACATAACCCGCCTTTGTTCTTTTCGGAAGAGTATTCGGTAATTGCCAAGCAATATTCAAATGAATTATAGTTTAATGAAAAGCAGACTCCGGTGCAGCCAGTTCAAGGAGCTAAAACACTATTTTAGCAAGCCGCTTCATTCCAGACTTTCTGTAATCTGGTGCTCATTTTTAATTAGTAAATTGCATTAAAAACAATGATCCTGCCATCCTGCCAGAGACTGAGCCTGAACTGTGTTGACATGTGATTCTGATTTAGCTTCTGAGCAGGAGGTTTTACAGCTTCATCATTTTATCTGCAGCACTTGGTGTTCCTTTGGAAGTCTGGGCAGTGGAAATGCACCTGATGAGATTAAGAATGGGACAAGTAAACCCAATAAGAACCAAGAGTTAAAAAAAACCCACAACCAAACAAGCCACTGGAACATGGGGAAAAGCTCCCCACTGTCTCATATTAGAACTATCAGCTTAATTCCTTTATTAATAAGTATGAAAATAATTCCTAGCTTATTGCTGCTGGGTTCCAAATCTTTTTAATGACAGATGGCTTGTAAATAGGGAATGAAAAAATATGCCCAGCAGTGTTAAATTTGATACCATTATGCTCCCCAGTGATTTGTCATGTCATTGTCTTACATTCATGGGATAATCATAGGTTTTGAAAAATTAAACAGTAATAACGTAAAGGATTACATCTGAATTCATTAGCCCAGGATCTTAAAATTGTCTCACTTGTACTTTAAGACACACCGTGGGACACATTTGCTAGGCCTTTTTCCCATGCCTCCCTCCCAAAAATCAGTATTTCAGGAAAATAACATGAAGTCATGTTTGGTTTTCATCTACTCATACTAATTTGTGGGAGAAAAAGAACAGACACACAGAATTGTTCTGAGGAATTAGCACTTGGTTTTGCTGGTGTTCATTAAAACCAGTAAGCAGTAAAAACTTTTTTCTTCTACAATATGGAAAGCCTTTGCATTTTTAAACTATTGTGAAATTATCAGTACTAATAAACTAAATCAGTTTAAATGTGACTACACATTCAGTCACTTTTGGATATGTCTTTGTGGTATACACGGAGAACATGACTTTGGAGTAATTTAGCTTCTGCTGTACTTTACACAATAGAGATGCCTTAGTAGGGTTCGACTTCCCCTCTTCTGGTAATTTTACTTGCCTAACTTCTTCTTATCATAAACTTGTGCAATACTCTTGCTTTTTGGCTTTTTCAGGCCTCTTCTTTTCTCCCACAACCTTGACAACATTTCACGGAACAAGAAAAAAAACCCCCAACCAACTCCTTTCTTCACTGGTGATTGTAGGCAATGTAGCTCATAAGAAAGAAAAAAACCCAGAAGAACCCAATAAGCTTTGGACTAGCCAGGTCAAGGCAACATGAGATGCAGATGAACACCCACTAACTGACGTGATGAGAACACAGTTCAGAAATTTCAGTTGAGTTCAGCTCTGGTCATCATCAAGTAAAACCGGACGGTTCTTTAGCCTTGCAAGAGAATGAGAATACTGCACGGGCACGTGGATAGTGGAGAAAAGGGTAGAAAGAGACCTGATATAAATGCATGCCTACTGTAAATCATTTCACCGGCGATCCTTGTGGAGTAGAGTGAGTGGAAGAAAGCCATTTACAGGCTTTTAAATAATCAGAATTAAATGGTACTTAAATCATTAAAATATCAATTCACCAGCTAGTCCTGGAGGTGCTCACGTTTTCACCTGCGATTTCCCCCAGACAACGCAAGTTCTGGCACACATGGGGACACCTCAGCCTTGTCTCTGTTGAACACTGTCACCAGCATCCACAACAAAGGTATTTCCCACTTTTTTTCCTCCTGAACATTCCCAACACGTCTTCCTGAATCTACCATGGGAATTATGCTGCTGCTGTCTTTTTACTCTCTTGCTCACTTGCCAAGGGTGAAGCTGTGGGAACTCTTACCCACGTCTTTCACTTTTGAGCGCGTTCTTATTACTAGGCTGGTCTTCCTCGTCTGATCAATTTAAGGCAGACACAGTAAATGAAAGTTTTGAACCCTGAAATTTAATAAACGTACACACAGACATTCCCTCAAGTAGCCTGCAGCCCTGTGCATCCTCCTGTGATGTGGAAACTGTGGTAAGAGTTCAAAATGGGAAGCGTCAGACCCCGTTTGTAAAAGGAAGTTCTTTTGGTTTTGCCTACTGTAAATATTTGTACACAGCAAATGCTTAAATCCTTAGAAGCTGGCAAGCGCTACCACACATACAGAAACTATGGCTTAATATATGCAGTGGTAGGCATCTATACACCACCCCCTCTCTATCTTAAATTAGTTCACGAAATTTTGAGCATGTAAATTTAGAAGTCTAATCTATCTGTTCATTTATAGTGCTATATTACAACCATTATCCAAAGCTCTTTTCTAAATAACACTGTCAGTAACAAAGCTGATAAAGAAATCATTAGTGCTGACCTAGCTAGTCCCTTTAAAGAAATGCCTATTATCTTTTCACTGGAAAATAGTATTTTTATGACAAGATAATTTTGAAGGTGCCAGCAGAAATGGAGCAGTCATGATGCAAATTCTAGAGCTATACAGTGTTGCTGTCTTATAAGGTCAAAAAAGCAGAAGGTCTTACATTACAATTGTCGTTGACTGACTTAGGAAATGGCACTCAGGCATTGTTTTAATTCCTACAGATTCCCCTTCCTTTGCAGATTTAAATAGCACGCTTATAGGATAAAAGTTTGGCCTAATAACATTGTCCTAATAACTTTTGTCGACCCATCTCTGCATCTTCCAGCTGACATCAAAAATTTTAAAGACAGCTTCTCGCTCTGCCGAGGTAGCGCCGAGTGACCCTGACACTTCTGCCGTGCCAAACCGCATTCAAAATCCGTCTGACGCTGGAGAATTTCCAACATACCAAACAGAGATGTTTGGTCCCCTCTTTTGTTAAATGATTCTCAAAGAAAAAGGCAAAACTGATGCAGGCAATGAACTGGGAGCTTTCTTCTGCTGCATTTATCAATTGTCTTGACTCCAGGTAACGTGGGAGAAAGCAGATGCCGGTGCGGGGGAGCATTAGGCAGAACTACAATGGAACCATTAATAGGGAGGAGTGTCTGAGTGCCGGGGCTTATCCAAAGTGGCCACTGTCACATGTCCACTTTAACTTTCCAGAACGGGTTTATTTTTAGTCATGAGAATTGTAGGAAGATAAAATGGATGTAAAGGCGAAGTGCATTACGATTACATCAGCTTTCGAGATGAAGTTGTGACTCAGAGTGTGAATTGGAAAGGTCAGCTTCTACTTTCATTTGTATCTGTGCAGCTCTTCTGAAGCTGATGAACTGTGTACGTGTTACATTAGAATATCAGCCCAGAGTTTAATAATCACATATGACAACATGAATCTGACAATGGTATTTACTCTGACAGTTTGTAAGCCTTGCATGATACTTGTTCTTCACGCTTAGACTTTAAAAGTACCTTCCCACACCGTTTCACATTCACCATTAACTCAGACTTTATTTATTTCCCCAAGAAAATAACTTAGTCACATCTCAAAGAAGTGCTCGTTCAGAATTAGGCAATAGTCCTGAGGGATATATATATATGTGTGTGTATATATATATATATATATATAAAATGAACTATTCTGTTAAAGAACAATGGTATCGATCTTCTGTGCCAAATATTATCTTCACCCAACCAGGAAATGCCGGCTTGATCTATTAAGATGCAACTTGCGTCATTCACGGAGTTGTATCAAGGACATTTGATGTCAAATAAAGATCAGTGAATAATTTCCAAAGGGCTGCACCATCCGCTAAACAGAGATGTGACACTCAGAAAGGTTGCTTTGTGGTTGGTTTTTGGTTTGTGGGTTTCTGGTTTTGTTTTGTTTGGGTTTTTTTTTTGGTTTTGATGTTGTTTTTTTTTTTTAAATATCAGGATCCAAATGAAGATACAATAATAACAAGAAAATAGAATTTTAAGAGTTTACCTCAGTTCACGACCTTGCGAATCTGCCTTACTGTATGATGAAGCTCACACACAATTTTATTAGTTAAGCATTAACCACCTCTGTTGACTTTAAGTGATTGGCTTAAGACTTCTGGAGAGAGCGTAAGCTAAAAAAAGCCCCAATTAAGACCACAGTGGCAAATAAAAAAACCCCCAAACTGATATACCTAATTTTGTGGAGAAGAGGATAAAGAACATTTAAAGTGTTTTTCTCATAGAAATAGTTCTCCTGTTTTTAAAAGGATCGAATGTTTTTAACAAGGATTAAGTAACAGCTAGCAGGACAGGGACACTTTCAGTCCAAGAACTTTTAACATAGATTTTCATGCAAATATCTGAATAAATGCACTTCAGGATGTCCCCAAATCGCATCTTCTGGTAAGAGCGCTTGTGACTTAGTCTTCATGCCATGTTACAAAATAACCACAGGACTTTCTAGCAACTGCAAATGGTCTCAGTAGTGCTAGTTAATGATTTTAGACATAAAAATATGCTCATTGTATGCTTCATTTTTATATTTTTTCATCTTTAAAGATCTATTGGTCAGGCAGCAATTCATTGTGAGAGATTATTTAGATTTCTTATATTGTAAGACCAGTTTGTGTCCTCATTTTTTTATTTGTTTTGTTCTTCACCTTTCTTACCGTTTTTCTTTCCTTTTTCTCCCATTTGGTCATTTCACATCCATTTTTCTCGTACGCACTACTCTCTTCCTACTCATGTTTTTAAAACCTCTGTATAGGCTCTCTCCTTCCTTGTCCCCCTTCCAGCACTCATTGTTTGCCTTCCAACCTGCCCGGTTCTGTCATTTCTCCCACTTGCCATTCTTGGCTGACCGTTCCCCGATGCCCGCCCGTCATTAGGCTTCAGAGTCAGCTTCTGGATACAAAGATTCTGCCATCACCATGCAAATCCCAGGACCCACGGGATAACGTGAGGTCAGGAGGGACCTCAGGAGCTCCCTCACAGCGTCCCGCTGCCTGGGCAGCTCTCCTCAGGCCAATACGGCGTTTCCCCCTCAGAGAAAAACCCCGCCGTTTCCCCACAGGAACGTGTTTCCCTATTACCAGGTGCAAGGCTGGGGTAAAAATGCTCCATTTGCCTGCTTCCAGCTGCAAAAACAAGCCAAGGAATGCAAGGCAAATGAGACTTCCAACAATTGCCAGTTTTGCTTGGACGTGTTGCCATCTCTTGACAGCAACGTAGCTCAAGAAGCCAAGACCACAGGGAATCAATCAAAATCAGAAGGCGAGTTAACCATAGATGCTATAGCTGATACAGCTTCAGAAAAGGGAGAGATTTCAACCCATTCTAGTAAGTTTAACTGTCGTCCTACAATGTATGGCATTAATATGGAAATACGTAACAAGTTACACTGTTCAAACATTCCAAGGTGATATGAAGAACCTGAAAATAAAAAAAAAAGAACACTGTATGTGGAACCTGGAAGATTTTAAAAATCCAGAAGCTGTAAGGCATGAAGAGATTAATGTGCTTGATCCAAACGGCTCTGAATCTTTGACTTCAAGACTTCACAAGCACTTGCGCCTGTGAAAGATGCCACTCCCAAGGGTACTTCATTCTTGGAAGAATACAAAAGCCATTATCTCTCAAAAGATGCTCAATGGTGCTTCAGCTGGGATTGCTTCCTGTAGTCATGATTCTAGAGCAACAGAGCAGCAGGGTGAAAAAGGAGCCAACATTGTGAATGAAGTGACGTGAGGGGACAAAAAACAGAAATTCATGAATCGCCGTTTATCTCAAGCCATACTAAAGGTCTCACTCCTGCAAGAAGGTCCTGAGCACTTAGACTGGCACTGTGCTCATACATCAGGCAAAGGTATTGCAACTGTTTCTAATCCTATTGCTTTTAAAAGGAAAGGTCGTCATGCCCGTATGCAGATTCCACATATGAACCAAAAACAATATACAAAACATGATGACATCCAGGGCTCTTTAACCAATAATGTCAGGAAGAGGTAGGTTGAGGTCAAGGAAGGAAATGAATAAAAAAATGCCGGAGGTTCCAGTGCTTTCTGGAGTACCTCCCTTAACAGTCAGCCACGTTCCAGGAGCAGCACTGCTGTCTAGACTGACCTAACATTTCTATATTGTAATTCCACGTTTTTTTTAAAGCTTGTTAGACTGTGAGAAAAAAATAAAATTTCCTTGTGAGGAATGTGGATATCTGTCGTTTTTGTAGATGCTATTAATAGCATTATAAGCTGATGAACACCAATTACTTTCAGGTAGGTTTAGTTTCTTCCTGACCACAAGATAGATTCATTAGAGCCTTAAATAGCTTATTCTGGGGATGAAGGGCAACCTCTTCATTTAGACTCACTCCGAATGACTACGGTAGCCTAGCACGGTAATTAGGTATTTGATGATGCTGAGCACTGAAGCAATGCGTAACTGCTAAATTCCATGCCTACTCCACAAGGCATTTAATAATATTCTTAACTCAAACAGTGCTATATCCTATTGAACTTCACAGCCAAACATTTGCATACACTTCTAGCTAATTTGGCACCTAAAAGAAATGAAAATGGGCTGGAAAGCAGACAGTGGTGGGACTGACAGTTATTTACAATTATTTTTTCTTACTCATTGTAAGTAGATTCATTTTTTAATCCTGTTGATGTGTTCTTTGCTTCTTTCTGTTTAATATGTATTCTGTGCATTCTGATACTCACTTGTTCTTGTTTAATCTCATACGAAGTGAGGGACTTTCAGATCAAGTGCTCTTTTTGTTTAACACAAAAGGAAGTAAAATAGCAGTCTTTCCACAGATACATAGGTAACTGCAACTCAGTATTCAGGACAGAGATTCATTGCAACTTACCCTCCCCCTCTTTTGATGCTTTGATAAAAGTTTGGAATAGGGAAAGATAATGCCAGTGCAAGGCTCCCAATAGCATATGGTTTCCACTCTAAAACTGATGGAAATTAAATGTCTTTTTGGATTTATTTCTTTACTAATAAACATGCGCATAAATGTAGTTTTCCGGCATCAATTTTTTAATTGTGTTCATCTTCAGGTGTCTCAAGATCAGAGCTAAAGAACCATCACCTTTTAGAGGTATAGTTTAGGTAAAATAGGTGATATGTATTCAACGTATCTAAATAATTATGTGTTTATTCCTTTAAAAAAAATGGAAGGATGACACGGCTTCATCTCTTCACCCAATACTCACGTGAAACAACCTCTAGAGAAGAAAGCAGGAGCTGAGCACTAGTGTTCAATAACAGCTTCAGGCAGTTGGCTTTGTCTCCTAATACAAATTTTCCTGGGAATTGCTTGGGGAAATCCGGAAATCTTTTAGAACGCTGACTTGCATAGAAAGTATGTTACGATTCTTTAACAAGCATATCTTTAGGCAGAGTGGCATATCAGCTTGAGGTGCAGAGTATGGGAGTTGTCACACTGGGGGTTAGAACAGGGCCACCATTTTTCTGGCAGCAAATTTGATTTTTTCAAGCGACAGTACCTCTGTGTTGGAGAGAGGAGTGCCACCTACTGAACGGCCAACAAAATAAGCACCTACACCAGAAAAGGCACAAGGTGGGATTAGTCTTCTGCATTCTCTCACTCTTCCCAAAGAACAAAAGCTGAACATTTAAATCTAAAATGGCAATAACTTTTTGTACCTGTTCGGTATTTTGTTGCAAGTCAAGAGGGCAAGTTACAAAGAACCTAATAAGTTATAAAGATCTATTTAAAAAGAGGTCATTATAGTTGATACTGTGATCTATATGCATTTTTTATCCCTTTCAATACTCTGGATATCTGAAAAGCTCAGCCAATGACTACCTGGAGTCAAGCTCGATCTTGGCCGTTAGTTTCCAGGAAACACAGTTTTTTTTGTTGTAGTAACTTGTCCCAACTGCTATTCAGTTGTGGTGCTGCAGTTACACAAAGTGCAGCATCATTTCGACAGAACAGAGACACCCTCTAACATACCCTTTTCTTCCCTTCTTTGTATCCTTACCCCTATGGTAACGTATTTTCTAATCCTGTTTTTCATATTTAGATATAAAATGCAAGCTCTACAAAAGAAGCAACTTTCACAAACAGCCCCAGGGTAAATAAATCCATATATACTTGTTTCAGTCCCATTTCCCACTAAATAGAAAAATCAAACATATACGAATCAGTGAAATTAGTAACGTTTTCCATAGTTTAGAGGGAGAGAAGATAGTCTGTCCCATTCAGACAACTGGAAAAACTGCTGCTTCAGTGAGAAAACTGAAAAATGAACTGCATTACCAATTAACAGTACTTGTTCATTATAGTAGTTGCAGCCATTGCAGACTGGTAGTAAATTCTTAAGAACTACAGAAAAAATGTTTAAAGTTGCAGGGAAAACCTATAAACTTTATTTCCACGCTTTGCAATGTTTCGTGCCAGATAAAATTTTTGCTGAGGTTTTTGAAACTGTCGAATCAGAAAGATTAGACAGAGGTCTTACTACAACCTGATACAAGACAGTATTTCTAAGAATTACGCTCGCAGATTATTGCTACAAGACCTGTAGCAGATGACCAGAAAAGCTGCTAAGTAAAGGCCTAGAATATAAAGAAACAGAAACACAACACTTAAACCATCGTAAGGTTAATCAAGTTATTTGCCCTTGAATACACTGGGTTCTTCTACCACAGGAAACAGCAGCTTCTTGTTTACGTGTAAATGCTCTCAAATAAAGCCATTCCCGTTCAAGGAAAGGAAATTAAAAACTTAAGGGCTAGATCAGCTAGAAGTGCTTCCTGCATTCAAGGTGCCAAAACAAAACAAGTGAAAAGGGAATTGGTGACAACAATGCGAAAATACAAAGATGGAACACCTGAAAGTTTAATCAACATTTTTTCCCCTTTTGTTTTAAGTTCAAACTTCCAAAGGACTGATTGCAGAGGACTCGCTGTCAAATCCCGGAGCCAGAAAATCTGCCTCTGTCTTTAATTCCATTGTTTTGACAGAAAACAATCAGCTTGCCAGCATGCAATTTCTTTAAGTGAAGGAAATTCAGGAACTGAACACAAACTGGTCAGGGATGCTTTCACTGCCAGCAGAAGAAATAAGTGCATTCTCAGCAACAGCGAACAAGAAAGTAGTTAAAAAATACATGAGGGTTCCCTTCTAAAGAGCCATTATCCCTTTCTCAATCTGTTCTCAGTCAAGAGTTGAAGTTTGTCCTGCCTTTTAGACTGTCTACCATTTGTGAAAGTTTCATGAGGATCATGAAGGATTTGTCTGTTGAGGTATCTGACTTTTGTCCATGGGCCAAATCTGTTCAGGATAATGAAAAGCCTGAAAAACCTCAGCCTAAACTAAGCAGAATCATCCCTATGATAGGAATAGGGCTATTGCTGCTTGAAAGGATAGTCAGCATCTTACACGTTTGACTCTCTCAGAATTTTAAATGCTCTGAAGAGGAATTTAGTTTCTAGGTAGTTATGACGTACTCCCCTCTGGAAATACCTTCCGTATTTTGGTACCGCTAGGGCTGAACGCTGCCTTGTGCAAATACCTACCTCAGAATATGATGGGACAGAAAACAGCAGCTCGCTACATGGCAGAGAACGCTTCCTTTGGGGTAAAGGTACAGAGGAACTTCCAGTCAAGGAGCATCTGCTCGTTCACTTACTCTGGATTATATATACAGGCTACACACGTAACAGCAGACACTGGCATTTGATATCCTCCAACTACCACAAAATGGTGGGATCGTTACAAAGCATGGGGAACTGTACAGAAAGGAAAGACACAAAGTATGACCTGTACTCCAAATCAACCTACTCTACCTTTTTTTTTTTTTTGGAACACTCATAGTGGCAAAAATTACTTTCTCAGTTATATAAAATATATTGCAAAATAGTATTAGCTGTTATAGAGAACTGTAATTGTCTAGTAGGATACTCTGAAAACTAATCATCATAATGCAGTTGAATTTCTACTTGATGTTACTTATGACTCCAGAAATGTTGAAAATCACCGGAGGGGCGGACGGTAAGGTAGAGGAAGAATGCAAAGTAATCCTTCTGTCATGAGAGTCTGCTGTAGAAGAAAGGCATTTGCCAGTGAGCTGAAACCACAGAGGTATTCCTTTTTGCATACAAGGTAATTAAAGATTAAGCGTTGCGCACAGCACTGAGAGGTCTGAGATGCAGCACCACTAGTGCAGCCAGCCTGGATGCTGCTGCTCAGAAGGATCCAGCCCTGCCTGTACGCATCCGATTCTGCGGGGAAGTCTACCCGTAGGTACACTTCCAGCAGAGACCCTCCCAAATGGATTTGTTTCAGGTTTATGAAATGTAGCATTTTGACGTTCTGACTACATATGTGTTGTGAGTTTAAACTTCCTTGGATTCATTGAGAAGCAGGACAACACAGAAAGACTTCTGCAGCCTCTGGAGATCAAGGACTGACAGTGTAAGATAGTTTTAATTTACAAAATCTCTACCAATGCAAAAGGTAGCTGGCTTTCAGAAGGCAAGATGTTACCGAGCAGTGGGTGGTACTCACCAATAGGCACTGAATCCCCCACCCATGCCTCTGCAGGCAGGAGATCGCAGCCATTAAAACAGAAGGCAAAAATTGTTTTTGAAGTTAACTTTATTCCAAAATATGTATAATTTACAGGATGAAGTGCTTCGTTTGCAAACAAAACGTTTCAATACTTGTGAATAACTTACTAGTAGCTTTGTGTAACACTTCAGTTTCTAACAGAGGGAAATATGAAACAGTATTTTGGCACAATTTTTTCTCTGCATGCATTTATACTTAAAAGTTTCACAATTACTAGGACAACATTCCTTCTTTGGGATTGTCACTTGTAAAATAGACCTAAGAAATGAATGCTTGCTTTTCTCTGCTCGTTGCAAGCTTACTGGCTTAAATAGCAAGAATTCAACATGGACATCCTTGGAAAACTAAATGTGTCACCTAAAACTAAATCTCATCAGTGATGAGAAGAAAAATATTTTAAGGACATTTCTCAGCCTTATTGAGATTAACTCACACATTCTTTGGGAAAGACTCACCCGTGAGATTTATTACTCATCCATTCCAAATAATTACAAGTTTAAATTAGATCATGATCAGGTGTTGAATTCTGTAAGCTGAAAAATATGGCTATTTTTCGTATCTAGCTTTATCATAGATGCACTTGCAAATATGCGTAGACAGAAGTACTGTCAATCTAGCTCTGCATGCGAGTGCTTGGAGCATGCATGTAAAGCACGAGCTGTTGTGAAATGGAGGTTGTACAGTTTACATCATCACAAGTCATCTATTATATTCTGTCGCTAGTTACATTAAAGATACTGCTGTAAAGCCAGGATATGAAAAAGAATCAGAAGTAAAGGACTTCTGTTATTTAACTCAGCAGTTCCTTCAGGAGTTTCCCCTGTTTCAGGCTGTCCGATTGCATTTTCAGTGAAGTGGAAGAGTCACGCGCACGAATACAAACATACCCTCAACCCGACTGCAAGGCAATGCAGACTTGAATGATGTAGTTGATTCTTTTCATTGCATAGCAATGGCATTTTAAACAACAAAATTCACTCATGCTCTAAGCAGCAAATCCTTCGAGCACATGTTTAAATTCACATCAACTGTTAAAAAAAAACAAAACAAAACAAAAAACCCCAAAAGAAACAGAAAATGCATGTTTGGACCATGCATTGAAGCTTCCTACCACTGACCAACCCCATTGTCATAGTGTTCATACAAAGTTATTAATGGAAGTCTGTTTACAATAGGACTGTTCTATTAGCAACACAAGCATAGCGGCACCTTAAACCAAACTTGAATGGAAAAGCTTGCAAGGCCCAGAACGTTAACAACATTCTGGTGTGAATGTATTTGGTGGAACAATAAATTGTACATTAACATCATGTTTAAAAAATGCAGCACACCAGAAATGGATTAAAGCAAAGGAAGCCGTACGGCCCTAATGATAAAGGTGAGTACACTTGGTTCACCTCTGAGCCGTCACTTCAGTAACGTGTTCTTTTGCAAACCGAGCACCCTACGTTGATTCAGTATGTGTTGTATTAGTCCTTTGGACTTATATTTGAAAGGCTACTAAAAAACCCTAACACCCTAATCCCTAAACCCTACCGCCCCATCCTGCCCCGACTCACAGAAAAATCAGTTCAGATTTGACTAAGCACATGAGCATGTGCTGGCAGGATGAGGATTTAAAACAGTGGAAGGCAGTCATCTTTTACACAACCAAGGTACAGATGACTAACAGGGAAATGCAGCCTTTTGTTTTCAACAGAAGCAATGACTGTGCGCACGCCCTGGAATGACAATTTGTACAGTGTTAGTTACATACGTTAGTTTACAGCCGCTGATTGAATTGTTCAACGCTAGAGGAGGTCTCACACGGCTTGTTTTACAGCTGTGCAATTTACAGCTGCAAGTCTATTCTTCCTTTAAGATTTCATATACTTTGGGAATGGATTTTTTTTTTTTTTTTGACACGAGCAGCTTTGCGTAGCTAAGAATACATAACGTGAGCAAACTCTGACTTTAAACTACCAATTTCTCTAGGCTGACCTGAAGAGTTGGGGGAGGATTCCCTCCCTACCCAAAGCAGAAAGAAGTATTTACAAGCGTATTAGCGGAAACAGATACAAATAAAGCCAAGAGCAGAAGAAACATACATCTACTGTCATACAAGCTGTTAACACGGTGACAAACATGGAAGGCAACAAGGCAGACCTCTCATTTTTCAGCTGTTTTTTGCTTATGTTCTCATAGAACATGTGTCCCAGATTTGCTGCGTCTCATTTCCAGAAGACAAAGGTCAAGTGAAACTACAACACTACTAATTCAGTTTTAGACTAGCATTACACTGGCACGCAGATCAAGATCCAGCAATCGCAGCGTAACAGAATTAAGCAGGAAATGCAAAGAGTAAGCACAAGTAACATTAGTATCACTTCCAGATTAAAATTTGTGCTAAGAGGCTATGGGGAATCTGATGTTACATTTTGTACAGCAGTTCAAATGGCAGTAGAGGGTACAAAAGAGAATAAGGAAAGTAATAAGTCACTGCTGACCAATACTTACAATAGAGACACTGCCTTGAAAATCAGAGACAAACTGCAGAAAAAGGGAGATAAGTATCATTTTAGTACTACCAAGAAATAGTTCCAATTGAAGTTTATTTTTAAAACAACAGCTGAAATAGAATATTAGCCATTTTAAAGAACTTGTTCAATTTGAAGAACTACTAGTATTCAGCATCAGTATTCCACATCAGGTTTCATTGGGTTTACTGTAGGATTCAGCAAACTATGAAGTCTGGTTGCAGTCTTCACATTTTCACAAAAATCCTTAATAAATCCAAACTGAGTGCCACATGCCAGCAACACAGGATCCAAACCAGTTTCTGACTTTTATGAATAATTTATGGAGAACCCAATTTGCGAAGAAATAAGTTAATTTTGGTCAGAATGAGCCACTTCCCTAAGACAATGCAATGCATTTAATTATTTCTTAATACTGTACTTTCAATAAATAATTTCATGTTGTAGTACTGTGCTCACCTAATTAAAGTTCAAACTATTTTAAATCCACAGGATGAGGGAAGGCAATGGTGTTTGCATGTTCTAATAAAACACACAAAGCTCATAAATACTTTTAATTACAAAGTACAATAAATGAGTAACTATTACATTGCAAGATTGCATCCACACAAACCTTCGTTTTTTTCTGATAGTCACTGATGTTAAGAGCTTTGGCTTACAGCATAAGAACATGGCAATTCTCATTTGGATTTTTAAATGAGTTTCCAAGTTCTTGAAATGCTAGCTGGTCTCTCAGATGCTACAATTCAAAGCCTTCTGTAATTTTGTTCCTCAACACCTAAGATTCCTTCTCTTGCAGAAAAGAGACCAACTTTCTAAATTCAGAGGTAATGAATAGTTTCTCATTTCTGCTTTCTACAGCTGTGGAAAATGCAGTTTTCCCAAACAAAGTCCTTTAAAGTAGTGCTCTAGGAACCAGATCTGTAGTAACCGCTTGTCTTTCATGTGTCAATACAGACAACTTGCACGTGGAAAACACAGAAGCCTATGTATGAAGAAATGTTCTCTGGTATTCCAGCCAGGGGGAAGAAAGGAAACGGAAACACACTTCAAAACCTGAAGATGCAACACTACTACAAAAATATTACAACAGAATAGATTAACCTGGTTTTGTCATTTACCTTATTTCTCAATTACAAAGTAGGTAGGTAAATACGATTCGGTCAGTCATATCTTCTGAAGAAATTACAAGCAACGCCTTCCTTTTTTAAATATATCCCACTTTTAAGATCATAACTCTGTGAACATTGTGACACCTGGGGGGGCCTTTCCCCAAAGCAAAATTACTGTACTCCTGAGGGAAACTGCAATTCCTTTCTGCAGTTTCTTCAGCCAAAGACTGGAAGTGTCTGAACTCGCACCTAGAAAAACTGAAAAACTGAACGGGCAACACAGCTGTGTTTTCAGAAGTTTTCCAGGAGGAAAATACGAGTTTCACGGTAAATCTAAGGAGATTATTTCCAGTAAAAGTAGAGATGCTTACCATATTAGCGCATTAACTATGGCAACTTAAAGAGTGGTAGGAAGAGACAAAAAAAAAAAAAAAGATAGTATTGCTCATTTTCAACAAAACAAGCCGGCTGCAATGGATGAGTAACTTAACTCCCACATCTCTGAGTTGAGGATATGAAGCAAAAAGCATAGCGAGTCTTCAAAAACTAAGGCTTGGAAATACATTTACTGATGGGCTGCCTACTAAATAGGCAGCCAATACCTCTCCTCTCACAATGGAGGAGTGAAGTCTGGTACAGGCCCAGGAACTTGACGCGAAGAGGCTTCTCTTTTCATTTCAGGTAACAGAAACTAAACCCTGTCCAGGACAAAACCAGAGGCCTACATTTTTCAGGTATTATCGTAAGAGATAAAAATTAGTTAAGGCCAAATTCCAACAACATACATTCACAACTGGCTTAATGGTTTTTTCTCATGCAAGTAAAAAATACTGCAAACAATGGTACGAGGGGCAAGATGAACATTAGAAAAAATTCTAAGAGGTCATGCGTTTCTCCTCTGAAAAATCAGTTTGTTTGAGTTTGACTGTACTCAGAAAAACTCTCTAAAAGCTGCAGATCAATGTGCAAAAGCGAGATACAGCTGCTCTGAAAGGGTTTCTGTGAGCTGGTGTCCCAGCTCTGTTGTAGCTCTGTGTTCCAATTGTTTTTGGAAGCTGGAAGTCCAGGTGAGCGAGTATTTTAGGGAATTTAATTTCCCATTTCTAAAGATTTCTGTTAAGGTAATAGAGGTATAAACCACTGTAACATTTCTCAACTTATATCTTAATAAAGCCAGGAGAATTTCAGCAAAAACAAATTATTCCAGTCTTTGAGGCACACACATTGTAACATTTGCATCTTACAGACAGAAATAATTTAAGTAAATCCCCCCTGAAGACTCTAAAAATGTTAGTCCCGTTTATTACACTAGCTAAAAGGACAACATACTAATTTTTCCTATAATTATGTATTCCAAGTTCTTTTCCTACTCCTCAAAGGACATAAGTGCTACTTGGGGAAAAAAACAACCCTACATATTTTTAATAATAAATATATTCAACAATCCAGGAGTCTATGTGTGTCTAGTGTGTTGGACAGGTATTTGGAAAATACCAATTTACGCAGGAGAAAGAGCCATGGAAGGCATAAAGTAAAAGAAGACAATACAGCTTACAATGTTCATGCCGAATTTAAAATACAAGCTACTAAAAAAAGTAAACGGAAGTAGCTTACACTAAGAGAATCCTCCCCCGTAAGTTCAGGGAAGCATCTGAATTGGGCAGGTCAGGGTTTTGGTCCAGTGCATTGGAACCCTATATGTAAGCCAGAGATATATATGTGTGTGTGTGTATACATATATAGAACTACTTTAAAAGTTCTTCTGTTTAAATGAAAGCAGTATCAGCTTTGTAAAGAAGTCTGAGGAAAAAACATAGGCACCACATAGTTGGTTTTTTTTAAGGTTCAAATGTACATTAACATGTTACAGCCCTCCCTTCCCCCTCATTTATACATACATAGCTTATGTAAAGTTACATATTCAATAGAGTACCTTCAGCATGAAAAGTCTCTTCGACCAACTGCTCACAATAACTACATTCACTAATGCAAAGTGGATAACTTGGTCAAGCCATCTCTCCCATCCCAATAACTTAATTTCAAACCACAGGAAACAGTTATATTACGTAGCACTCAATGGCTGGGCTTGTCGGAGCTCTGAAACAAGGAGCACAGCTCTTCACAGGTCTGTGTTTCTACTGAACTGAACTGGGACTCCATTGTATTCCAGGCTAAGTCAGCCAGAAGAAAGTCATCCATTGCTGTCTGTGTCTCATTGCTGGTAAGGAATAAGCTCCCCAGGTTCTCAAAGCAGCTATCCATAGTCTGTGTTTCAGCACTGCTGAGCTGGACTTTGCTTTCAATATTCTGAGTAGGTATATTTTTAGTGGCTGGGTATAGTTCTGTCTGGGTTTCTGTATCAGATGAGTCAGTACTCATGGAGAAACTAGACTGCTTCAGAATACTTCCTAAAGGCAGATGGGTATTACTGTCCAAAAAGAAATTCAAGTCTGTCTGCGTCTGCGTGTCAAACATCTCCAAACCTAAGAAGTTAGAATTTCCTCGGCAGCTGTAGGATTGAGTGGCACTATCTGAAAATAAGAAATCGGTCTGAGTTTCAATGTCCAGTGACTCCAAAACTGGCTCAGAGTTTAGGGTACCAAGCTCACTCTCTTCAGTCTGAGTTTGGATATTGGATGCTGAAAAGAACTCTTCAATGTCAAAGTCTATTCCTGTGCTCTGTGATGGCCCAGATGGCAGATGCGTGTCAGCATTAGAACTTGTCTCAGACAAAAGGCCCCGATTATCCAGTGTCTGGCCAGACATGTTTCCTGAAAAGATGTTTTCCAGATCACTTAGTAGGTCCATTGTCTGGGTTTGATTATCCATCGTATTCTGAGGTGGAAGTATATTAGTCTGCGCATTGAAGCTGATAAGGGATTCAGACTTCTCCGTATCTTGATTTGGGCTCTTGTTATTACTCCTCTGCAGCAAGGTTTGATCTATATTTGCAGGCATTAAATTGTTTTCTGGAAGTTCAATGTGAGTAGAAACATTATACGATGAATGAACATTGTCAAAGATGTCACTGCACATTACAGCCTGGTCCATTTGCACTCTTCCATCAAGAGAGTCCTGCGTCCTGCTGGTTTGAGTCTCTCTAGAAATGCCGCAGGTTGGAAAACAAACCTGACTAAAAGCATCGGTCTGAGCAGCTATGGATGAAGTCAGTTTGGAAGCAGGCAGCAGTGTCTGCGTTTGTACACTGATGGGTAACGAAACCTGCGAACTGAATGACAGATCTGTCTGAGAGCAAGAGGACACAGAAGAACTGGGGGTCCAGGCTGCAGCCGGTACAAAGTTCTGTGAAATATAAGATAAGTCAGTCTGTATGTTTATTGAAGAAATTTTGTTCTTGTGACAAACATTCCCCAGCTCTTGCCCTGTGTTATTTGATGTAACCTTATCCAAGTCAACTTGTACACCAGTACTTACTGGTTCATGATCACCAGAATTTGTCACTTTTGAAACAGGCATACTATCTTTAAATACAAGCGTTTCTGCCTCCAGTGCTGGAATCAGAATTCCTATAGATTGAGGCAATAAATGAACAGTACTTACAACGGACCCTTGATTATCAACAGCCACTACCGCAGGTTTGACAGAAGAGTCTGTTGCAGATACATATATAGGCACGTGAGCAAGCTGCATCACTGGAAGTTTAACCAAAGCCACCTTGGGCTTTGGTAAAAGCATCTTCGGCGTACATTTTGGCTGCATTTGGTTTGTGAAGTTAGAACTGCAGGAGCCTTCAAGAGAGGCCACTAGTTTCGCTTCAGAGGACTCCAACTCCTGAGCGCCGGGATTATTATTGTGTGTATTGATGAATGCTTCATTCGCTTTCTCTGCCAACTGCTGATTATGTACGGAGCTTTCCATTTTCCTTTTCTTACTAGGAGGATCCCTGTGAACATGAGATCAATAATTTATAGTCCTTCCAAGCACAAAACATCTGCCTCCCATTCTTTTGAGTCACTGCATTGATAATATAAACTGAAGTCACAGAAGAGGTTGGCTATCAGAAGACAACTAATCCTGATTAAAACATAAAAAGATTCCATGAACTTCAGTTTTGTAAAATTTCATTCCTCGCTCTCACATTTAAAAAAGAAAAAAGGAATACCTCTTTTACTGAGACCTATTTCTAAATGGAGGTGGAAGTTTAGATGGTTTCTGGCCCCTTGTACACTAAGCACTCTGATTTGAAGACATACTTAATTTGTTACTTAGAGGCTAATTTAGACTGAGCACTGATGGGACAGTGCTCTTAAGATTAGTGTACAGGCAAAGGTCTCTCGTGGAAACTGAAGATACAATTAGCACTCCTTCACGCAAAACTTAATTTTGCAGCAGTTGAATCACCAAGACAGACAGGCTAGGCCTCAGGAAACAGAGTACCCTTTATGAAATGTATGTACACATTAAGACAACTATAAATCTTAACACGCATATATAGGCATTAAAAAAAAATAATCCACTAATACTTGCAAATATGACTAGACTATAAAAGAAAATAAACTGAACTGCATTCCACACCACAGTTACCAGCTATAAACACTTCCAAATCATCTCTACTCTCACAGAACTGTAAAAAGAGGTGCACTAAGAAGCACTGCATTTATGCCATGCAATGCAGTGTCATCAGTACTTTTTGTTTTATATGTGGGGAACTCAATCTTATTGATTAGGCAATCAACATTGCCTTCAACAGGACAGAAACAACTAAAAGCAACGGAACAAAGAAACTGCAAACTGCTTTACAGCTAAAACAACATGAGCCTCTTTCCAATTTAATCAATAGAAAGGAAACGAAAAGCCAGTACATGGGAGACAGAGGACTTGATGATGAATATAGGTATCATTACTTAACTACTTCACTTTTACCTGTGTTCTGCAGGAATTTCATGGCCAGTTCTGTAAATATGAGACAGTAATGCTGTTCTGCTGGCATAAGGGCACCCACAAGTGCACTGGAACGTCTTGCCACAGACCTCTATATGCCGTTTCAAATACCATTCTGTACCATAGGAGTTACTACATTTATCACACTTGTGCTTCTTTTCAGCATGCATTTTCATAAAGTGCTAGAATACACAATGAAAAGTAAACATTAGCCTTCAACTAAGATAAAAAAAAAATCGTTTAGGGGAGACATTAATATTTGCATTTTTTTTAGTTGTTAAATAGCATTGAAGAGTAGAATTAATTTTTTTTTAAAGTCTCATTAGGAATAAGTTACAAGCTTAAAGAAATCAACAGAAAGAATTTAAACTTTGCAAATCTGTTTGTGCTATGTGCATCTTAAAACACAGATAAATATTTAGGTGTCCTAACACTACTGGAGGTTTCCTATGGATGTTAATAAATCTATAGATGAAACTTGCCAAAGAGCATAGTAACTATATGTTGCAACATGTGCACACTCCTGAAGATCTACAACTGAGCAAATAGTCTCAAGTCAAACGGGTCAACTTCAGAGCAAACACCAGAATTTTTCCTTTTCATTTACAGCACCAAGTGCTAGCCACTCATCTCCCGTGTTCTCTCCAGCGTATCAGAGGCAACCAACAGCAGAAGAGTACTGTTTTTACTCACTCACGCAGAAACAAGTCTTATGTGTTTTCTTAAGCAGGTAACTAGTAAACAAATGCATTTCGATACTAAAGCAGAGAGTTCTTAATTCCTGACCTCTTGAAAAAGCAGTTTAAAAGCATCAGCCACATTTTAAACCCTTACTGGTTGCTGCTGCAATTTTTTCCCCCTCTTTGATCCTTCTCCATCTTTTTAATTTGTGGAGAAGGGCTGTCCTCTAGTTTAGCAGAACATACTGGCATCTGCCTGATCAAAAGGTTCAAGTCGTCTAATATCAACATTGAAACATGCGAATTCATTAACCTATGGTTATGCCCATGTGAAGTTTCTGCACACAATTCTCCAACTTCTGGATATATGCTGAGAGGCTTTGCTCATATCTGAATGCGAAAGTGTACACTCTCTGGAGTAGAGACAGTCAGGACCAAATCAGTATGAAAACAATACTTTAGGAAATAGGAGTACCTGTTTTACAAGAGAAAATTGGGAAAATGGTCTGTTTGGTCCTCTAGGGCAGCCTTCAATAGGACAGCAGTAGAATTTCTGTGAAGTTTTCAAACCCTTCCTTATTGGTGCATTAAGTTTTCCACCCTGAAAAAAGAACCAGTTGAGAAGTTGACAATTCTCCGGGTTTGCATATTAAAGACAACATTCAGAATACACATCCACTTTGGCTCACTGAGTTTACACACCTCAATGAGTTGAAGGCACCTTCCTAAGTGATTTGAAAGTTCAAACAGAGTTTTTCACCTATGTGGACGCTATTGTGCAAACATACCATCAAAATTATCAAGTGAAATCACAACAAGCTCTACAGAGTACTGGTACTGTATTACCTACTTTTACCAAGATACTCGCTGCCCCAAGCCAATTATAACTGCCTTTTGTGTTATTTGAGCCAAAAAGTTTCCCCTACAGCCACTACGCTGCCAATTCAATGTGGTTTTACTTGTTAGTAGCACAGTCTACTTGAAGGTCCCTTAAAATTAGTCATACACTGTGTAACACAACACTTCCCTGACGCTGGAATTCTGTTGGCACTATTTAGAGTTTACTTGTAGTAAAATGAAAAACGCCAAGTACACTCTGCCACTCATAAACCAAATCTCACTTAAGTCTATGAAATTAACAACTGGTATGCTAATTCTGAACCTCCAAACATTAAGTGACTGGTATACCCGCACTTTCCACACCATCTGCCTCACTGACCATCACATGTATGCAACAGAAGAAAGCAATGTAACTTGCTCAAAGAGGACCTCAAAAATACATACAAAAAGGACACACTAGTGGGATTCTCTGGATTGTTCCACCACACAGATCCTACTCCTACTGAGGACACAGCCATGGAAACCAGACAAGATGTATCCCTATAGACGTATCCTATCGGAAAGAGTCTCGGTGGAAACATCAGGCATCTGCGTCTAAGCAAAAAATTTAAAGTGAACTATTAAAAATCTGATGCTGAGTAGTTGTGAGTCTCCTTACATGCTGAGACTGAGTAGGAGGCCAACCAACTCCCCAGAGCCAGTTACAGCAGTCCACGATGGCATCCCCAAGATGATTATTCAGGGAAGAATTACCAGAGCATGCCCTGTTTGAGGAGGTGTCATTTAATGATGACAGTGACAGTGAGAAGCACAGTAAGTGGCGAAATGTTGATTTTATACCAGTCACTCCCTAACTGCCTTCTCTGGGCAGATCTCCAGCTGCTTCGTGTTTACACCGGTTACACCAAACATAAAGAATCCACAAAGGGCAATAGTGGTCCCATGTGAAGCAAACAGAAGTATGTACCGCAGCTGCCAGAACACAAAGGGGTTCACTGCTCACAGCCCCGCTTCTTACCTAGCTGCAGTTAGGCACAACCCAACAACTCCGTTCTGAGCTCCTTGGGCCTTGCTTTTGAAAGATTCGTTGCATTCGCATTTCAGGGACACCATGAAGCAGATGAGTGGGACACTTCCAATGATTTGTTTTTTCCTCAAGTCATCTCTCAATCTAAGATATTCTGTGTAAAAAGTGATCCCTTCAAGCAGTATTTCAGTTATATTTCCACACACTCAACACTGCTACTTACTGACACCGCCACAAGTTCCTCTTTGTTAATAACATACCATACTCAAAGCAGCAAAGTTTAGACCAAAAAGATCAGCTGCCATTTCATCAAGAAAACCTGGAATAATTCTTTAAAAAGGGAGTTTTCATGTTACGTTTTAACCTTCTAAGCACCTTTATGTACAGCAGTTTTCCCCATGGACAAACCGTTCATAAACAGGCCTGGTTTATCTCTGCTGAATAATTACTGTGATTATCTTTGCACCTCCTAGAGCCACTGCCCAAAGCAGGAACATGACACAAAGAAATCAGGTTGTTCCAGCCCCGCTACCCCCAATTACACTTTTTAACCCTGAGTTTACCCAGAAACACTTTGACCAGATGCCAGCCTCAAAGTCCTCAGGAGGAAAAAAGATTTACCTTTAAGTCAAAACTATGTTTGGTCTCTCCCACTGCAGACAAAATCAATATGCTTAGTAAGTGGCAACTGGAGTTACTTATTCCTAAGTAAGAAGTTATTCAAAGTGTGTTATATTTAATTGCACAACCCAACAAATGATAGAGCGATATGGGAAACATGCTCAGGCACTTAACAGGTAAACCACAGCCAGGTTATTTAAAACTTCTTAAGTACTAAAGTACAGAATAACACCAAGTGTTTAAAAGCTATCTAAACATGCATAAGGTGCTTTTTAAACAGCTGGAACACAAACTTTGGACGCACAGATCACAACAAATTTGTTGTGACAAGTTGAGAGATACACATATAAGTATCCAGACAGTAATCTTGTTTTGACCATCTTCAAAGTCCTCCTGGCTCTAAATGGTTAACCTTACATCTTCTCAAAAACCTGTCTGGCCAGTCATATTTCTGACAGTCTCACAAGTCCTCTCCTTGTATATCTGATTTTACTTCCCATGTTTCTACAATAGCCACCCACCACAATTATCGGTAGGTATTTGTTCAATTAACTTCTCACAACGCAGACACTTGTTTTGTAAGGAATACTGACATTTGGACAGGGCTCGTGGCAACAACACAGAAAATAGAAAGTAACAATCCTTGCTACCGGTTTAGTCCGGGTGAACTTGGTGACATCGTGCTTTCCTGCAACAGACAGACTTACTCCAAAAGATTAATTTAAAACAGTAAGGTAAAGGAGACTGTAGCCAGCTATTTAAAACACGTTTTTTGCAGCAGAAAATAATGCATTTCTTTACTAAATAGCACAAAGAGAAGTGCGTTTATTCTTATTATAAGAACTACTGTGGTAGTGTAGTAGTTGCATTTGTTAAGCTACCCCAAGGGTACGCTACCCTTTCCACTCCACCGCTGACTACAGCCCCCTGCCATCGCAGGAATCCACAGGCTCCTCTCCTTTACACGGACTCCTCTAGCTTCGTTTTCAAACTAGACAGAAGCCTTCCCCTTCTCTCCATAAAAAATACAGACAAAAGACCAAAGAGCTAAAAAACATTTCAAGCCTAATATACTAAGTGCCAGTTTATACCCACTGTTCTCATTTTTTATTGGCTTAGTTAAGCTAAGGAGCCAGAAAACAAATTTATATATCAACACTTCATCATATCTTCTTTTGTTCGACCAAACAAGCCAAGTTCTTCTAATTTCCTTTTGTCAGACACTCTTGCCATTCATCATCCTTAGTAGCCCTTTTCTACACCTCTTCTGGGTTCATTTTAGCTTATTTGAATCAAATCCCTACCCTACAGCAGTGACAGAGAATATTGTTCTGACATATTTTAGGATTGTCCTTCTCACAGCAGCATTACCCTAAATGCTTATATGTACATGACCAAATAGATTCCTCAAGTGTTTCCCATCTCAGCTATTTCTGTTACAAATCAGGACCAATCAAATTTTTTGTTCTCGGTCACGAGACTATAACCTTGTACTACTGCACTCGACACCGTTTTCACAGGGTAATCCTGCTTTCCTACATAAATGCCCTTCCTCTGCGGCGACAAGGGGATCGAGTGCACCCTCAGTAAGTTTGCAGATGACACCAAGCTGGGCAGGAGCGTTGATCCGCTCGAGGGTAGGAAGGCTCTGCAGAGGGATCTGGACAGGCCGGATCGATGGGTTGAAGCCAATGGTGTGAAGTTCAACAAGGCCAAGAGCCGCGTCCTGCGCTTGGGTCACACCAACCCCATGCAGCCCTACAGGCTTGGGGAAGAGTGGCTGGAAAGCTGTCTGGCAGAAAAGGACGTGGGGGTGTTGGTCAACAGCCAGCTGAATATGAGCCAGCAGTGTGCCCAGGTGGGCAAGAAGGCCAACAGCATCCTGGCTTGTATCAGGAATAGTGTGGCCAGCAGGACTAGGGAAGTGATTGTCCCCCCGTAGTCGGCATTGGTGAGGCCCCGCATTGAGTACTGTGTTCAGTTTTGGGCCACTCACTACAAGAAAAACATTGCCCTTCTCCAGACACACTGGAGAAGGGCAACACAGCTGGTGGAGCTCTGTCTGGAGCACAAGTCTTATGAGGAGCAGCTGAGGGAACTGGGGGTGTTCAGCCTGGAGAAAAGGAGGCTGAGGGGAGACCTTACCGCTCTCTACAACTACCTGAAAGTAGAGGGTAGCAAAGTGGGGGTCAGTCTCTTCTCCCAAGTAACAAGAGATAGAACAAGAAGAAATGGCATTAAGTTACACCAGGGGAGGTTTAGGATGGATATCAGGAAAGAGTTCTTCACCAAAAAGGCTGTCAAGCACTGGCACGGGCTGCCCAGGGAAGCAGTACCACCACAGGAGGATTGAAAAGATGGGTAGATGTGGCACTTAGGGACATGGTTTACTGGTGGACTTGGCAGTGCTAGGTTAATGGTTGGACTCGATGATCTTAAAGGTCTTTTCCAACCCAAATGACTCTATGATAATACCTCATAGTTTTTGATATCAAAAGATTCCACTGGTGCTATTTTATTAATGAAAATTAATCAAGTCAACCTCCCTTCTCTTCAGCACGACCACCATCTCTTCTTGCCCAACAGCTTCTCACCATCTCATTTACTAAGTTGCCTCTTTATTAATTCCTCATGTTTCACTAACGTGCAATCTAATGAATTATTTTTGTCTGGAGAAGTCATTATCTCTTAAAAAGAAGTACTAATACTAAAGTATTAGTCCAAGTCCCTCTCTTTCTTGAGAAACAGAGTAACATACACCTAGATTTATATCTTTTTACCTTCCTATCTTTATCCTTTCATTCAAGATGCATTGTCAAGCCATGAGTAATACTGAAGATATTTTATCTAAGACATAGTACAGAAAAATTAGCCTCCCTTAAGCCTCAGCAACATTTTACTCTCAATTACAATGCCCTTGGAATAAGTCAGATGTTTCAGTACTCATCCAAGCTATTACAAGATTTAGTAATCAGCTGTATGAAATATAGTATAATTCCACAAGGCACCGACAGTTAACAGCTACTGAGGTAACTGGTGAGAAAGCAGCATTTCCACACCCCGAACAGGAGTTATGTATCCCACTAGCTGCAGTCCTCGCTGGCTGCTGTATACGCTACGCGTACCAGCTCACAACCAGAACGACCGTCTGCCGAACCTGAATGAACGTTTCCAACTTCTGCTGTACTTCCACTCATACGTACAAGCCAGATATAATACATAACACAGAAAAAAGTTATTAGTGCATTCTAGAAAATGAAATAAAACAGAGATAGGAGATCGCAAGTATGCTTGAGACTATTTCCTTTTGTTCATCACAAATGATCTTCTGTAACACACTCGATTCTGTAATTAGCCATTTCACAAAACAAGTATGTTTATTGTTTGCCCACTGGGGCTGCATTTTCAGCATGCTGCTATGAATGCTGCACTTGAAGTTTTCCAGGAATAGGATGTGTCCTCGCACGCTTGGCATTCTGATTTTGAGAAAAGGATATCTTTCTGAAAGGCCCACACTCAAATCTACGCTTGCTGAACTGTGGTTCTCCTCCCCCCCAGTACTGTGTTTTCTCAGGAGTACTATGGTAATGAGGGCTCGTTTCCAAAATGGCATCCATCTAGGTTTTTTTTTTTTTTGGCTCACAGACATTTTTAAAAAACAAACAAGCAGCCCAGCATAACAGCACTCCGCGTCTGGATTACGACGGTTTGCCAACTGCTAAGGGTAGGGAAGGCAGTCTGTTTGCATAGCACCTCACAAGCGGGGCTATAATGTCTTACTGCGGAAAGATAAGCGATAAGCAAATGAAATAACAGAAACTGAGTTCCAAAGAACTTTTAACCGCCTTAGTTATGTTTAACACTGGTACAAAATTGGTTATTTTCGATAAAGAATTTCAGTGGAACTCTCCATACGACTGGTCCAGACTGTGCACACGCACACTCCTGTATTTACACACATCCCCGCAACACGCTTTTCACCTGGGGGAGATTTAAACAACAGAAGACCAGAAACGCTTCGTTATTCCCATTTGGAATACACACCCGCCCCCGTCCCCATCAGCATTACCACCCTCCACAGAGCAAACC
>NW_009649588.1:916219-925989 GCF_000708025.1 Charadrius vociferus
GGCTGCGGGCTCCGTCCCGCGCGTGGCGGCGTGGGCCCTTATTGACTGCCGCAGACTCGCAGCTTGAGGCAGCCCGGGCGCAACCCGCCGGAGTCGTTCCCCTATAGCCCGGCCCGTTAAAGGGAGTAACATACACTGACGCTGACGGGGGAAGAGCTGCGCTGGGTGTAGCTCCCAGGCCTTGTGTTCATCGTACAGCCCCTGTCCTCCCACCCGCACGCATTCTGCTGCTTGCGATTAATAAATACGTGCCAGCGTGCCTGGAAGGGCTGCGTCGCTCCTGTAAGAGCCTCGGTGCCAGGGAGGGGGAGATGAGAGGTGGACCTGAAAGTCAGAGAACACCTCTTCAGCTGTTAAAAAGGGGATGGAGACTGCCTTTCCCAGGAACAGGGAGTAGTCGGGTACTCACAATGCTTTACCGTATTTTGAAACATTCCCTTTATGGTAAATCATTATAAGTTATTTGGGAGAGAGCATTAGGAAGAAACAGTTGTGCAGAATGAAACATAGTGGACTGGTAATGGCTCTGACTGCTAGAAGGCACGGTGAGGGTGTGAGAGAGAAGTTAGGATCCGAAGCTTAATGTCTATCACACAAACTCACCAATTGTTTCAGAATCCTAACCTTATGTTTAAGTATTTCGTGAAACTAACATTTAAACAACACCAGTAGAAGTCCTAAAAATAGATCACTAGCAGATAGTCCCTAAACTAACTTCTTTGTATGTGTGTTATACAGAGATGATGAAAAACAAAACAAACCAAAAAATAAGTGTATGTTACATCATGTTGCTACATCAGGCCAAACAAACTTCTACGAGAAGACATAATTTACACATTTATTTACAGTTTGAAAACAAAAACATTCCCATACAACCTCTTAAAATACTTGCACTGTGCCAGGAAGTTCTGAAGACTGTCTGCACATGTCTAAAATGAATTGGAAATTCCATACACACAAAGTTTCCAGATAAAAGAATTTAAAAACAAATACTTGTACACTATAACTGACTCTTCGGATCAAATTCATCTCAACTTAAAAACAATGCAGCAAGTTAAGTAAAAATACCTACACGATTACCAATTACAATGTACCACTTGTAAAGGGCTCCAAAGCCATCGTTTGCATTAGTGAATGTCACCATCCCAATTCTGCAATCTTTATGTCCCCAAGCACAAAAAAGTGGTGATGTGCAAGGATTGCAGAAGGATCAAATCTTAATTAAAATGTTCAAAACCATGGACTTCCTCAAAAGAAACTCACTGCCTCTTTTATTGTATTGCTCTAAGATAAAATTTCGTAAGACTTTAATACCAATACAGATTTTTTTTTTTTAATTTAAGTATTGTTATTGGTTGTTGCCCTTGGTGAGTAAAAACTCTGGATCTGAATTAATATCCACTACAGCTAGAAGGAAGCTTCTTGCCGACATCTATATTCCAAGAGTCCCTTTCTCCCCCATGCCCTGTAATGGTCTTTGAATATAATCTTCACCTACTAAGATAAAAGCACGCCTGACCTGCAGACAGGGAGTTCCAGCGATTCGAATGGGACTATTCACATGTTTAAAATGGGGTATTCTGTCACACTGCTGAACTGGAGCCGAAGTAAGGTGGCCACCTAGAATGTCTTCGCCATCTATAGCTAGGATAGCAGACTGAATAGCTACAGCCGTCTTACTGTATCTTTAAGCTTTAGCTAGCTTTAACTGCACAAATACTATTAAAAATACAGTTAAGAGCAGTCATCGCATTTATATTTAAAATAACCACAATCTCTGTTTAAACTTTGCAACTAAAGGATTTTTATTATTTAAGGAAAGAGCTAACTCTTCTATTAAAGACAAATGTAGAAACATGATTCAAAGAAGCCATAGTTTCGAAAAAACTTTAAGGGATTGTCAAAGAATAAGTTATTTTTTTAAAATCCTTTTTAAAGTTCATGATGATTTAGATTAATACCAGTAATAAATGAGTTGTATATTTCTCTACGAATCAGTTTTAAATTAAGGGCTTACAAAGCTTCCTGGAAATAAACCTTTTTTCTCTCTAATTTTAAAATAATTCCTAGCTTTTTGTGGTATACATGTAAGTAGCGGTGAAAGTGGTGCGTCAGCCATACCTGGAGGGAGAGACAGATAATTATAGCTTAACTCAAACAATATTTGCCTTTCATAACTGTTATAAAACTAAAAACACAGCTTGAGTATCTATGTACAAACTAGCAATTCTAAGAACAAACTGGTACTTATTTAGTTTTTATAGTGGTAACATTTTCATTCTATTAAATTTCTACGTATTTCTAAAGAAACTATGAAGGTTTTCGCTTATGCAAGATATAAGCAGAATGTAAGATGACAAAAATATTTAACTGTGGATTTTTCCTCCATTTTATAGAGTTGGATCACTTACCTGCTGGTGCCAAGGACTTCAGCGATTCTAAGAGATGTGGACTAGAAAACTTGACCAGACATCTGAATGGTTCTCTTTTATCCAAAACATCCATTTTAGGATCACTTTTAAACATGGTCTCAAGCTGTTAACACAAAATTTAACCGAGGAGTATAAGCAAAGAATATACTTTATTTACATGTCACTATTTAAACATTACATTAAAAATGTAATATGTGCTAAGACTGCGTCTTATTTGTGATGTTAACATGATTCTAGCTGGAGGACTATTTTATTAAATTAAGAGGGTGCCACCATGTGGTAAACAGTTTTCTGCTGAAAGAGGCAGCTTCTTCAGTGATATTGTAAAACATTTAAGTATCTCTTAGAATTTCCAATATATCTGTTTATCAGATAAAATCTGTGTATCCTCCAAGAAGTTAAGTTATGGTGTTATATATAGCATGAGCTTTGTATGTACTTCAAATAACCCTTATTTCTCATGCTTCAACAAACTGCTGGTATAAGTCTACCTTTATTGGAAAAGAAGTCAAAACGCTTAGTTCACAAGGCTGAAAGACTGAAGCATGATCTAGTGGTCTGACCAAATCTCAATGCAAATCTGTTTCTTAAAGATACTTTTACCTAATTTATTTTAAAATGTCATCCTGAAAGTTTTTTAAAAAAATAATCTAGTATTTCTTCAATTTCCAATTTAATGTAGCTACCACTACATTAAAACAATACAAAACCCCGAAGTTTGTTGCTTTTACTACCTTATATTGTGCAAATTCAAGTTTTGGTTGGGGACCGTCACCAAAAACTTCCCGATTCAGTCTCTGTATTCTTTCTTTCTCATTTTTGTTTTCTTGAATTATCCTTATATCTGCTGCAGGTGTAAAGAGCAGGGAAGAGAAGAGAAAATAAAAATCAGAAAGACAACTTTGTCAGCTGATACTATACTGCTTTTCTAATTAGGTGATTACTACAGTGAAAATCTGAAAATAATAATTATAAAGAATTGATCTTTTTTTTTTTTCATAAGCTAGTTGTCTCATCATTTATATTTTCATTTCTCACCAAGAGAAAAACCCAAGCTAATATGAAAAGATACTGGGCATTGAGTATCTCTGGTTTCATATCTGTGTCCGATGACAGTCATGGGGAAATAATTACCTCTCCTAGTGATAGCCAGTATTGTGGCACCTCACCAGGAATGGGTAATATAATGTAAATGTAACATAAGTACATTTCCTTTTACGAATCTCATTTCATAAACCAGCAGTGATGACATTCAAACGGCCATTTAAAATATACATTACCACTTTCTGGTGCTACATTCCTTTCTTGGAGAGGTCTCGGATAATAAGTTTGGAAGTTCTAAATGGAGAGAGAGGAGGGGAAAAAAGTTTTAGTTCACTTCCACTTTCAGAGGCTGTATCCAAAAAGAATTTTCCAGATTTCTTTTTACTTCTCATTCTGAAAATGAGTATTCTTCCAATTTTTGACAGTTCCCAGAAGTCAGCCCAGCTTTATTTTGAGAATGCCCGTCTTATGATGTTTGTGAACATTTCCCTATTTACAAGTTTTATGTGGACGAGCAGAGTAAGAGCCTTCAACTCAACAGGAAAATCCTGGGACTAAATTGTTCATACAATTTTTAGATCGAGTTTAACCATAACAATAATAGAGGGTAGGTGGGATACCAAGTAATTACATCCCCATTGTAACGTTACCTTAATGAAAGGGTGTCCACCTCAGTAGTTCAATGTTATTTTAACTTGATGGTCTTTTGCAAGAGGTGAATTTCCCCACCTGCTATGGGGCGAGAACTAGGCCTGAAACAAAAAGCAAGACTTATCTTTGGATGTATGTGTGAAGTGGCTCACCTGGCTATACCTCTTAAACACAATATCTTTAAGGGAGTTTAAAGAATGACTTCGAAGCTCCATTTCACGGATGTCACAGTAATTGGAAGCAACAAGCAGGGCCTTTAAATAAAAATTGCAATTGTTTTAACATCAGTCTTAATCATCACTGTGTTTATAATATGGAAAAAATACAGCATTTCTAGACATTGTGATGTTTTTGTTTCAAGGTAAGCAACTGCCCTTTAAATAGCAGGATTCCCATATCTGAAAAAATGCTGACTAGACTGTTATTAAGCTTAGGTTAATATTTAAAAGCATTCACAGGATAACTAGATAAGCCTATAGCCTTATCAGCTGAATAAATAAATAAAACAAACAGATTAATAAAATAATTACTAGTACAGAAGTCTGCTAGATAGATAAAAAATTAAAGACTACCAATGCTGATCACCACGAGTTGACAGAAAATGTCTTTTAAAACTAATTAATAGCATTCTCTGATAAGATTATACATTTAGTTCTTGAAGTTAACTGTGTTGATGTAATATCCTTCAACTTCTATGAGACAATGTAACTAAATATTGCCTAACACTTGATTAAGAAATTAGAACAGTTCAAGGTCAGCAAAAATCCCAATAAACTGAATTTATTCACATTGCGCCATTCCAAAGGTCATAAAGATTGGGTTTTGTCCCATTTTTATCATGAGCTAAGAGGAAAAAAATACTACGTAAATTAGTAAATTACTTCAAGCAATGAATCTTTACCCATCCACTTAAAACCTAACAGAATTGTAGCTCTGCATGGCTGTGGTGAAATCAGGGTCTACACAGTTTTATTCTGTACCTGACACAACAGAGGCATGTTGCTCTTAAGCACTGAGGCAGAAATGAAGACATAGGGAGTCTGTGAATGGTATACAACATAGCTGGTTTTGTACTGGTTTGGTTTTGTATATGGTGTTCCCCAGGCAATTCTAATCCAGATTGCATTATCGTCATATTCTCTAAAGTTGATAGTTACCTAAACAGAAAAAGGAAAGCTTTGATTTACCAGCACATTTCAGGTGCCCAGAAAGATTTTGTTACCTCTTAACCCAGTGTCCACAAGACCCAAACATAATTTAGTACACCGCTACTCAAATAAGAAATAAATCCCACTAGTGTGGTGAGGATTGTATTTAGATCAAATTTCCTCACAGACTAAAAAAAAAAAAAAAAAAAGAATCACCTTCTGAACTCTAACATGACATTTGTTCCTGTTCACGTACAATTTCTTCTGAAGGGTGAAAATAAAAATAGCTTATTACAAAAGCCTTGATTCTCTCTTTTGGGATAATAACAACACAGCAAAAAAGTGTCTATTCAGATGGAGAATTCTTCAGAAACTGAACTTTTGATTAACTTGGTATTTTCAACCTGAATATAATATTTATCACTGCTCAAGAATACACAATCAGATTGTTGAAGATTCCCTTTCCTGTTCTTCTAGATTTGCTCCTCGGTTACTTCTTTTTACCTTGACTCAATCTGGGTGACTTAAGAGCACAAAAACTTCCTTTAAAAACAAACAAACAAACCAACCAACCAACTAACCTTCCCTTTGACTGAGGCACACATAGTCAAGATTTTTAGTTTAGGACATAAACTGTTTAGACTGCTGGAACAACATCATTTCTCAAAGTTTTTGTGGATTTTTTTTTTTTTAAATGAAAATATTGCAAAACTTTGTTACAATAGATTTATATGAAATGCAGCTGATTATCTGTCAGTCTGATTTGTATTTGTTGCCCTCTGCTGTTGTCAGTGTGAATCTTTGTGTGTCAAGAACTGACACAGCTAACTAGCTAGAGGCATTTTCTATTACCTTGCTTAAATGCAGCTGGTGAGCTAAAGCAAGAAAAGGCTTCTGCAAATTGCTTAGTAAAAGAGTGAGATGATAGTGCCTCCCTTCCATTTTTTTTTTTTTATTACGATGCTTATTTCTGTATAGTCTAGAAACTGCCTCTTGCTATTGATAGTGGTCTTTCAGTCATTATAATGTAATTATATACCAGGGTCAAGTTCTCACAGCCATCACAAAATATCATTTCAAAAACAGAACTAAAAGGAAATTGATAAAATTTTGCTATTCATCTAAGTCATAGTAACAGAACTTCCTTGTCTTGCTTACTGGCTACTTCAAATTCCCTCTATACTCCGTTTGATCTGATTTTTGTTGTTTGTGTAACAGAACAAAGCAGTATCAACTTACCTAGGCAACACGTACACTCAAATAGGGCAAAGATTTGACAGAAAACATAAACATACTGCCTTTCTTGAAGACTGTCATATTTTAAGGCAAACTTACACTTTATTTCACTCCAGCATAATTGTAAAGTTGCTAGAACAGATATGCAATATATTTTTCCTATTTCACATGCAGTTCCTACCATTCCCAAATGATTAATTCCGCTCAATTTTTGATGCGGACTGTAAGAAAGAAAAACACCTCGCTAAAGTTATGAAAACAATCTATTGACACCAGAGCTGTGTAACAAATTTAGAATGGATTTATTCTTACATTTTTCAAGGCTGACCGAAGTCGTCTTTTAAATTTTTTTTTGAAATCTGTTAAGTCAAAAAATTCCGTTTCCTCCCCTGTTACACAAGAAAAAAAAAAGAAACTATAATTGAGTTTACAAGAACTAGTTCAGAGATGTTTTTAAAGTTTTGCTGAAACAAAATTAAGTGGAAAAAGCTGATGTTCCATAGCCTTATATGAAAAGTTGTATATGAAAGTTGAGCCTCATTATTGCTATATAGAGAAGAGATTAATATTTAATTCGCAGTTCTAATTTCTAATAATTGCTTGAGAAGTTAGTTGAAAGTATTCTAAAAACATTAAAAAGATTTCTATTGAAAAATCCATACTAGACTATATTTGTTTTTAAAATGTATGATATGAGGCAGCACTGCAGTAAGCTGCTGAGAACTGGGAGACTACAGCAAGGAACGGCATTTTACCTGTCTTGTTCATCTGGTAAACACTCCACACTCTTTTGTTTGGGTAGATGTGGTTATCTAAGAAAAATAGGAATTGCTCAATAACATAGTGTATTATCAAATGGTAATTAAAGGGATGATTACTTTTACAATACTTTTATGACCAAGTTATTTCAAAAAGATTACTTCTGCTAATGCAATACACTTTATTCAGCATTCTTAAACTACCACTCATAGTAAACCTAAAAGCAAAATAGTTTTTTATCAAAAGAGCTGGGAAGATCCTTCTTTAATTCAGTTAAGCAACTAATAAAGGGTATCTCTGACGTTCAATGTTTAAAGAAGAATTTTACCTAAAATGACTGAAACTCAGTCTAAACTCAAACTACGACGTGTAGACTGTTAAAAAAACCCTTGAGATTTAAACTATCATATAATCAAGTTGTGAATTAATATTGGAGTTAAGAGTTCCACCTGGAGTATTTTCTGATAATTTTATCGATGTCGCTCCTTATTGGAGCACGATATTACTGGTTTTAGGGTTCAGTGCATACTGGAGACAAACATATCTCTATACATTTATAACTGTCCTGGATGTGGCTTATCACAGCTTCCATCTCTTTAGACTTCAGAAGCAGCAAACACGCTTTTTTTTTGATTTTGAGCTTTTGATTTTTTTTAAAAAAAGATCAGATCCAGTAAGATTCATCATCTAAAATGTCATCTGTTTACACCAAATGCAGTGGTACTTCACTAGGGCAATTGCTAAGTAATTTAAGGGCATTATCAAGTTACTCAGAAAAAAATATAAAGATGTTCTTTTTATTAATTTTTTACTTACAGATTATGTCTAGGACAGCTGCTTGCTTTATGTCTGCAGAATTTTCCTGGAAAGAAGAATAGCAGTGCATGGTGAACCGCAACTCCAGAATGCTCTATCACACTGTTTAGTAAGTGAAAAACCTCAGTACTGGTAGTTTAAACTACATTGCACTGAAGTCTGCAGTGTGTACACTCTCCTCAGAGACACCATACCTGGTCCCAATGCACACACAACACAGTTTTGAAAAAATCAATAACGAAAACTATTCCAGCAAGGCCTAAGAGTTTCTGGAGAGGCAGCAAGAACAACCTTGTAGTATGATGTATGAGCAATTAGAAAGTAAAATTAACGGGTATTCATGACATTATGCAACACTGACTAGTACTTCACTGTCAGGAATTTTAACATGCTTGGTTCCTCCTTATTTAACCTTTACAGCATAAAGATTTTAAAGAAACTATACTACTTGTTACAGACGTTTCAGAAACAAACACTATTTTAAAATATGACATTTGCTATCTTACAAGAATAACTTAACAGTTTCTTGACTGCAGTTTGATCTACACCCCATATAATTAATCTTTGGTTATGAAATCCAAAGGGAATGACACAAAAAACCTATAGAATTTAAGAGACATCAGTAATAACTATCTGGGCTATGATACTATATATGAAGACTCCTAGTATGTATAAAACTTCCTGATACACCAAAATCACAGTACCTAATGAGGAGATCAGAAAACTTTTTTTGCTTTACAACACGCAGAACTAAGTAGTTCTGGTCAAGGAAGTTTTTCCAAAAAATCTAAAAAGTGTAAAAGATACAAATTAGTGCTATCATTACACGCACTAAATAAATAAAAGTTAGCACTATGTAATGAGTAGACATCTCAATCAAAGCCTTTATTTTACAATTTAGAAATACACACATTTCTTAAAGGTTTAACACACTGAGCTTTTATCCACCTTATGCAACTTAAGAGCTCAAAAACATGTACTTCCACACTCAGTAAGGGTCAATCCTGCACTCCGGTCAATGAGACAAAATTGATCAGACTACAAAACCGCTATTTGATGTTGTGTTACGGCCAAAGAAAATTCTTTTCTTCATAAGAATGCTTTTTTGATGGCCCTCCAACATGCACGTCGCCGACAGGCAGTTCCCGAAGGAAAGGCTTACCTCACAAAGTTGAACAACTTCTTGAGAAATGTTCTCCTTTATCTGATGGAAGTTTATGGTTTGCAGCTGTGCCTCAGAGAGAAAGCCCCATTTCTGTAGCATTGTCTTAATTTCATCTCGTGGGATTTTTAGTACGGTTCTTCGGATATACTCAGCAACGGTTTCATCCATGGTGAAGCCACCTGAAAAGTTGAAGCGTTAAAGTTAAGACCAAGGCACAGGCAGGCTCAGGAGACTTGCTCCCTTTGCAAGGCGTACAAAGCTGCACCTAGGCACAACTAACAAAATATTACCATAAGTACTAAGCGTAGCACTGCCACAGATTTCAGCGGACACCAACGACAGCGAGTTAAAACACTTTCTACAATAATTTTCCCCCAAGCCCTCAGAAGTTTCCCTCACAGACTGAGGCCTGGTGCGAGCTCCCGGAGCAGGACGGGGTGCTGGCCCTCAGGCAGGCCCGTTACTGCCCCTACTGCCAGATGTCTGGGGGGGGGCCGCGGACACGGACGCGAAGAAAAC
>NW_009649588.1:926069-944717 GCF_000708025.1 Charadrius vociferus
CGGGGGCGCGGGGCCCCCCCCCCCCGCCGCTACCGGGTGCGCTGAGGCAGCTTCCGGTGAGGCCTATCCGGGTCACCTGTACCTCCTACCTGGCCCTGCGCTCTCGGTGTTGGCCTCAGCTGGCTGGGTTCGTCCTGTGGGGACTGGAGTAAGTGCGAGGACGGCTGAGAGGGGAGGCTTTGGCCAGATTGGAGCGGGCGGCGTTGTTCCTTTCCAGCCCTAAAGGAAAAGAGGGGTGTGTGGGGAAGTGCCTTCCCCGCCGCTTTCCCTCCCGGCCCCACCGCCTGACTTTGGGGGAACCCTGCCCTCCCCTGCCTGAGCTCGGGGCCGGCTTCTGGGACCTTCTGCTCACCTCGCATCCTCTTTCAGGGCTCAAGGAAGGCTTTCAAAAGGGCTGTTGCGAGTGGGAACACGGGGCTCTCCATTGCAGCTGTTGTAAGCTTGCTTCCCCTTGTGTCTCTGCGTGTCCCGTCACTATTTCAAGGACTCCTGAGAGCACTGGGAATCTACAGACTGAAAACAGTGTGGGCCTCTTTTCCAGCTATAACTGTCGATAACAGTGTAGCGGCCCATTTCCCCTTGATAGCGAAGCTGTGTTACGCTAATAGTATTTGCTTTCTGCCAAGTGCTCTTTCTTGAGGGGGTCTTGCTGCTCAAGGGATGAGGTCCTGTCTTTTTCATCAGGGGAGTGTGATCCTCATGATCCCTTTCTCTCAGAAGGGGAAAAGCAGTTCTACAGTAATCAAGAAAATTGTGCTAGCAGTACTAAATTTATCTGCTAGATCAGGGAATGAATGCGATAGTAATGAAATGAAGCCTGGCCTGGTGGATGCAGCCGAAGCGCAGGAGCAGCCTGCAAAGCAGGAATTGGGTGACAGTACCTCATCTTCAGCATGCTTTACTTGTATACTGGCTGGGTCTTGTCATTCTTGACTGTGTATTTTTGTCTTTGTAGATATAACAGGAATAGAAAATCATTGTTTTAGTAATCTTGAGTGATATAATGCTATATTGTGCAGTGTGACTCGCTGCATATTATAATAAAAATATTCAACTAATTGTCCTGTAACTATGTTCATGTTTGTTGTATGAATATGACCTTAAATAATTGCCAAGCGGTGAAAATGTCCTGTTGCGCTTTACTTGATCATTTATTTTAGCCAGAAACAAAACTGTAGAAATTACTTGATATTCAAGTTGGTGCTTTAGCCAGTAGGACTAACACCTTCTTAACTTGCTTTAATAAGTATGAAATCAGGTATGATGTAGTTTTATCAGATACTCCTAAAAAGTAGCAGGTGAGCACTCATTTTGCTGATGTGAGGGATGTTGAATTATTGGCAGAAAGTGGTCATGTAAAAAGACAGTTAAATCAGTATGAATCTTATTTATCAAAGGTTTATTATTATTAGTTAGGTTCAGGGAAAGTAAATGCAATCTACATAATGTAAAAACATTTTAAAATAAGTAGACATAACCTCCTCCCCCTTTTGCTATTTTACTGTTTACAAATCTTCCTAGGTATGTGTCTAAATTATTTCCCTCCCATGCTAATAAGTAATACTGAAAAACTAGTGCATCATTTTGAAGACTGAAATTTAAGAGGCTGTGACCAATTTTTATAAGATTTAGCTAAACTTGGTTTATTACAAAATGAAGGTGTCTGGTTAAATTTCTTGGAAACATGTGAAAGTAAGGGTTCATTCTCAGTGTGCCTACTGACAACCTTAAGGATAGCAGCGTTGAATGATACTTCAATATCCTGATCTGGAAGATGTTAACCATTTTACTGAAAGCTAGAAACAGAGTCCTTGGTTCAGAGTTCCCTAGGTTTTTGAAATGGTGTTCATCAACTGTTATTTCTCATTTCACTGAATGAACGATCTTCAGAGTATTCTAAGCTGTTATTATCAAAAGTATTTATAAATTGTATATGACAGATAATACCAGGGATGTAAAAGTTCTGCTGAAGTGACATGAATGATATCTTCAGGTAACACCAACCAGTTTAGGTGTGGAGCTGAATCCTTTTTAATGCTAAAACTTTGTATAATCTTACAGAAAACACCCATGACTTGAGCAAACAAAGAGCTGGTTGGTTTGTAAGCGTTTGTCTCCAAAGCCAAACAGAACAATACTATGTAACTGAGAAACCCAAAATGTCTGGGTTTAGTCAAATTAGACAGTGAATGAAGTGCAAAAGTAAATGTTACACATGGTGAGTGATACAGTGGCTTTATAGGAATTTGCAGATCTGTTTGCCCTTCCGTCCGCTGTTAGCACGTGTTCTGTTTGCATGGTCATGCTGCCGCCTTGTGGATATTATTTGAGTGTTTGCAGCAACTGCGTGTTTCGTACTGTCGAAAGCTCTGTGTTGGTGGTGAAGGAGCTTAATGATTAGCAATGTAGATGGTCACATGCAATTTTTCATCTTCAGGGTTGGCATACAAGAATTTGCATTTTGCTTTAAGAAGTCATTTTTCTGAGCAATATGTGAATTCATGTTTTGTGTTTTGGGGTTCTTTTTGCTGTTGACTTTAGAAACTTTTGAAAAAAAAATATTACTTCTGTGTGCAACTTTTTAAATAAAAAAATTAGCAAAACTTGGGTTAAGAAGTAGTCTTCTAACATGTTTTAATGAGATGGGGAAAAAAGCATCTTAGGAAAACAATTATCTTAAGTTTAAACCTTTCTTTCATTATTGTCTCCCAAACATGGAAATAGTAAGCATTAAGCTAATCAGCGAGACTAAAGCTACCTAATTTAGTTTTCCTTCTGCATCAGCGAACTGTTTAGCTCATATTTATGGGAGATTCTGAGAAAAGAAGAAAGGAACTTCCCTGGGTTGCTGACATGCTGATCTCATGCTTCATTTTCAAAAGTAGGAATGTACCAAACCCCTTCTTTCTCCACACAGCTAGGTCCTTTTACTGCTATTTGCCATAAGGAGGTCAGGAGGAGAAACTAGCATGTGGAGAGAAACAAGCACTTTGTCCTGGATTTTGGTGTCTTAACAGGAGTGTGATTGAAATGCATACAGTGTTCTTGCCTGCTCTTTTGGGACAGCCTTTTGGTTTCTGCCTACTTGCTAGGTATCTGCAGTTTTATTGTGAATTCCATAATACATGTAGGTTCCTTTTGCAGATTAATGTTAAATATTTAATGTATTGAACATGTGTATAGATCAGCTTTTAAATTACGGATGAGCATCGCTTCATGACAACTTACATGTTGATTGCTGTTAGGAAATCTTTAGCAATTTGATATGCTTAGTGTCCAGGATTGCTTATGCACGGAATTATTTTATGAGTATTATTTTTCCAAACAAAAATATTAGCATTGGAAATTCATTATCATTGTCAGAGAATTTCTAAGTTTAGGCTTTTTTTTTTTTTTGTGTGTGTGTGTGTAACCTGGTTTGTGGTGGAAACCATAAAGGTAGAACATCCTCTGATAGTGTAGATTTAGAAATTGGTTAAGGAAGTTGAAATATCAGTCGTCTTTATGCATGTCTTTTACCTTCAGAGGCTAATAGTTTATAGAAATTTGCAATTAGTTCTTAAGGGATTTCAATCAAATCCCTTAGATATGTATGTAGTGTAATTTTTAACAAGGAAGGAAAAAACTGCAGAATTCAGAAATCTCATATAAAACACATTAAAGGGCAGACCATTTTTGTGCAACCTAGTGAAATATGTCAGTGCCTTTATGTAAAGAGTTCATCTAAATACTTCTCTCCAAATGCTCACTTCAGATATTAATGTTTGCTTAGTATTTTGCAGTCCATTTTCCTCCTAAAGCAATTCCTGTATTTTCTTAATATTGTTATTCTACTTTACTGCTAGTATTTCTTTTACAGCAATTGCATGTTTGTCTTGACATTCTTTATCCAGCGTTTCTGTTAGTAGTTTTCTCAGAGCAATTTATATTGCTTATTCCCAATTTATTTCTGCCATTTTCACCGCCAGTGTTTTTTCATGCTTAGATTCCTTATGACCTACCACCTATATAAATTTCTGTCCACATGGACTTAAATTCTGGGAAGATGGCAACTTGCTATCTTTATTTTTAGATTAGAACATTATTTAAAAGAAACTGAGGAAACCAATAGCTCATCCTGTCCTTTTTTCATACATGTTTTTGTTACTTTTGAAACTCTATCAGAGTCATTCCCCTCCAGCAAAAATATTTTAGTCTTCTCTGACCATTTATAGATCACTGTCTAATCTGACACTCCTAAACATAAATACAGTATTGAGCACTGATAACACTGTTCAGTCATGAACTTCAAAAGTACTTAAAGGCTCCAGTTAAGCCTTCCATGACCACTGTAAGATGTTTTGTTACTTTAATCCGTTGTAGCATACATGAGCTAAGTACCATATCTTGGTAATTGAACTTGAAAGATTTTAGTATTGAATGCTATTTGAAAATGAATTTCAGGAGTATTGATCTATGAACTGGTATGACAGTTAGCACCTCTGATTTGTAGCATCTGTCCTGCAAGACGTGCCATTAGAAAATTTGAGTCATTAGAAGGCTTTTAATTGGTGAATACACTGGCTTTTAATTGGTGAAATCTGGCATTGGTAGTTTTTATCCACTTTATCTAAGTTTGTAAACAATGGCAGTGATTACTAATCTTAGTTTAGAAAGAATGAATCTTTCCTTGAAATGCTCCCTTTGACTTTGTGGGCTGTGCTGATGTACATGCTACCTATTTCACTAGAGCGTTAGTCTTGCTTTCTCCTGAGACACCCAGCTCAGATGACAGGTTTAGGAAGAGCAGTCGGAGGCTGAATGATGGAGAGATTTAATAATCAGCTGGGCTCACACATGTTAAAGTAATGCGCAGTCATTGAGCAGGTCACCCTCTCAAGGGAATGCTAACTCTAGTGCTATCATAAAGATGTACTGATAAATTTAAAACATATTGACTTTGTGTGGCATGCAATCAAAAGCTGGTGGCAATAACACAGCAGGGTTCTTAATCACTTTGCTGTTACAGTCATGCTCCTGCTGTCATATTTCTAAAGGTTCATTTGTTAATTTGTTGAATAGAATGCTTAAGTAACTTGTACGGTTTCCAACTTCTTCTCCGCTAAGAGTATATGTAGTGTAATATTAGAGTTCCAGATAGTAAGGGGGAGATTTTTGAAAGAAATTACTATGTGTGTTTCCAACACTATGTGGAACATATTGTCATGGGTCTCAAGAGGCTTTTAAATCTATTTGGATTTTTAAAATTTTGTTTGCTTGTGGGAATGTAACTCTTGTTAAGCTGAACACATGACAGGAAATATTGGGTAAATTAGTGTACAAGCCTCTTCAAGCCAAATATGTTACTTGAGCATTCTAGGAATAGCGGTCTGGATTATAGCTGCCACCACTGCAGCTGGATTTTGGGACTTTACAATTGTAAAATCTGATCACTGGCTAGTAGTATTCAGCTTGTCTATTTAGCTTGAGTGTTAAAACAGTTGATGGCTACTTAGTACAAGTTGTGGTGGTATGTGCCTGATGTATTGCAGCTACAAAGGTAATCTCTTTGAGAGGAGAGGGAATGACAAAATACTAAGTAAACAAACGCAAAAAGGTCTTTCTTTAATTCAGTGGCAGTATGGGTCATACAAGTAGAATTTTGTTAAAGTGAGCCCATTTGTCCTGGTATGAACTGGGCTTTTCTTCTTCTTCACTCCCTGGTAAAGTAATCATCCACAACAAAGTTGTGATCTTATTTCAGCCACTATCATATGATGCTTTCATCTTTTTCAACAAAAGATCTTGAAAATTACTTCTGGGAATATTTTTTTTTTAATGGGGGGTAATAAAAAAATTTATTTCTAGAATGAAGTTTGCTCCTGTCCCACAGAACCCTTCAGAAAAGGACCTGGGGGTCCTGGTTGACCTGAAGTTGAAACATGATTTAGCAGTGCACCCTTGCGGCAACAAAAGCTAACAGCACACTGCGCTGCATTAGAAGCATAGCTAGCAGGTCAAGGAAAATAATTATTATTCCCCTCTCTTTGGCAGTCTTGGGGCCACATCTGAAATACTGTGTCCATCTTTGGGTCCCACAGGCTACCACAAGTAATAAAAAAATCCGAGTCCAGTAAAGGGGAAACTAAGAGGGTCAGCAGGGTGGAATAGTGAGCATATGCAGCAAGGTTAAAGGAGCTAGGCTGCTTTAGTGTTCAAAAGAGAAGACTCAAGCGAAACCTAAATGTTGTCTTCCACTATCTGAAGGAGTGGGGAATTCATGTAGAAGACAGACCCAAAAGCTTTTCAGAGGAGCACAGTGAAAGGGCAAGAGGCAACAGTGTGAAGTTGTAGGAAGGGACATTTCAATTGGGCATAATTAAAAAAAAAACCATCATCGTTACTGTTTTGATTAAGTACTGTTTTTTAAAGCATCATCAATGCTTTGGATCAGGATTTTTTAAAAAGCGTGTAGATAACTAAAAAAATATGTCAGTTCTCAGAGTGATGTAATGAAATATCACGGTGCTTCCTGTTCTGATCCATCTTTGTAGAAAGTAGAAAGAAAATTAAATGTACTTAGCCTTTTTTAAAGCCAGGAAGAAAAAAACCTGAAGTAGGAAAGTGAAAAGATAATCTGCAGTTCCAGAAAGATTAATGTTACTAGAGAATCCCTGAAAATTTAAATCCCAAATGCACGCTTATGTCCATGACAGCAGAGAATATAAACTTGTAGTTAACTTTTAACATTTGGGCTGTGTAGAAAAACAGACATGCGCTGGTTTGGATTACTTTAACTGTGTAATAAAAACGATATATATTAAGCTGCATTTTGATCTAAAATAAATTTTGTTAAAATTATATTGTGTGATAATATCTTAAGTGACTAACTCAAACTTTTTAGTTATACTTTCATATTTTAATGTTGGCAGGTGGAAGTTTTCTCAGATTCTTGTCCTTGTACTACTAAAATTTAACTAAAGATGCATCCAGACCTGTCTCCTCATCTGCACACCGAAGAATGTAACCTAGTTATCAGTCTGCTCAAGAAATGTCACAAGGAGGTAAGGAGTTTTTAGCAGAGAAAAGAGTGGGTGGGTTGGGGAAATGAGTGTCAGATGAATTAGTGAGAATATTATATGATCATAGAGAGAAAAACCTCCTCTAGGCAGAACAGCCATGAAGAGGTATCTGACAACTGTGTGTAAAATTTTGCCAGTGATTTCATTAAGAAATAAAACATGCCTTAAAATCTCCTGTGCTACAGAGTGACAAGTATGGACCTGTTTTAAGAACTGAAATAATGTCTGCACCTTTTAGTACTGTGTGCCCCTCAAAAAAACAATAATAAAAGCAATGTCAGATGCCCTCTTTTTGTACGCTCACAGCATTTCCATATTCCAGCTGTCCACTGGGCAGATGCTTCAGTCTATTTATAAGCAAATGTGCTGAAGGGGATCCGGCCATGCAGCATGCTTTACATTTTAGTGCTTGGAGAGCCAAGTGCGAATTACTGTTTGACTTCCATCTTCTTAATAGGCACCTACCCAAGGATGTAAAATACCAAACTGTCTTCAGGTTTCTCAAGGCTTTTCATTGCTTCAAGAAGATAGAACTTTTATCTCACTTGTTTAAAAGTCTTTTTTTAATTTGCTCTGTAGTAAATCTTTAGCTGTAGAAGGGTCAGCCTCTGAAATGGAAGCTAAGATACCTGCAGCATTGTTGCAATACTGTTAATTATTTTTCCAGTTTTCTCGTATACTCTAAATAGATGTTCTATACAGATATATTTCTGTATTGGTACATAAAAAGTTCAATTTCATAGTTTCCACTGAGACAAGAATATATTTAAATGTTGAATATGAATGTGAAAACAACGGTTTACACCATTACATGCAATCTTTGATATTTTCACCTCCATGTTCAGATGTGATGTTTATAATTTTTTCATAGTGCAGTTATCCATAATTTCTAACACAGTACATATAATAGCTTTACTGTCTTGAGCAGAACTCTAAATTTTTGTTTGCAAAAGCTGTTATAGAAAGAAAACCAAGACTGATAATACATGAAATGTGAGAGAAGGTGTTTTGCATGAAACATTTTTGCAGATTTTAAAGTAGCTGAACTAACATCAAAAAACTGTTGCAGTACCACACTTTCTTATGATTTCTAAATTACAACAATGAAGGGAGCAGAGTTTTAATACTAAAATTCACTTGCAATGAGTATACTGTATTGGGTTTGTTCAGCAACATTTAATTGGTTTTTGTTGGCACTTGTAGTGCAATATCTTGAAATGTAAGCATGCTGGAATCTGTTGATGCCATCTCATATGTGGTACTTCCCATACCATTGCCTGTCTGTTCCTATGCACTGTCTAAATTTTTTTAAACTTAAGATACAAAGTTCTTGTACAAAACATCCCCAAGCTTTAAAATTGAAAGTTGTATTAAGTGGAAGAGTTATGCTTTTCTTCTGAGTTGTAAAAGTTTAATTTGCCTAAAAAAGCTTTAAGTAATTTGAGAGATTGTAGAGACTTTCTTTTTTTTCTTTTTTTTTTAGTTGACTTTTTAAATTTTATTTTGGAAACAACTTTAATGTTAAAATGTATCTACAAGTGTTCAGTAGCTAGAATTAAGAAGACTTTCCTTGTACATTACAAGGTACAGTAATGTACAAGGTACTACAGTATCAAAAGGATTGCCAAATAAAATGACTATCAGTTAAGAGGAGAATAAAACTTCTATAGGTAATATAAAATTTAAATGTTGTCATTAATTTTTCATAATTCTGAAAACAAAGACAATCAGGAAAGAAAATACATTCAGATTTGTTCTGTTTTTTGGTATATACGTAGTTGAGCTTTCTATGTTTTGACCAGAGAATCCAGAAATACTCATTTACTACTTGAAATTAAAGGTTGACTGTTTGGGTTTTTTTGTTTTATAAAAATGAATGTTAATATACAAGCATCATAAGCTTTTTGTATAATGTAGCCTGTTAGACTACTTTGAGTTGAAGAGGCAACTGGAACTAAAAGGTGTACTTGAATTCCTTGGCAGCAAGTGATTCGAAGGAATCTATTGCCAGTTTGACTTATGAAGGGATTAGGAGCAGCAATAATGTACAGGATTATATTCTCTTGGTTTTGTTTGAAGTTGATCTTTATATGAAGAGGATGTACTTGTGTCAGTCTTGTGCGCAGCTATGAGAGGGTATTTGTGCTAGCAGTCTCAGAACAGAAAGGGTGAAGATGGCTTCTTTCACACTCACTTGAAGCAATACCGTTTCATTCAAAATTCAAGGGGAAAGCACTGAAATACTCTTTTAAAATTGAAGTTACTGAAATCTGAAAATTAGTGATCTTAATCAGTTATCACTGACTACCTGCTGTTTTGTTATAATGCCAAAATAGCCTAAGAACCTCAATGTACAATTTAAATCAATATGAAGAAAAGTATTCTTTTCAACTGGGTGACCTGTGTATACGTTTTCACAAAAGTCAGTTTGATTTACTTTATTCTTAATCTAGAACCTGCCCATTGTATCAAGTTTTGTATCTAGTGAGGAGAGGTTACTGGGATTCCTATTTGATGTCATTATTTTGAATTTTTTTTTTTAACAACTCCACTCTGGTGCCAAGTGCGTGCGTTAAAGGGACTTATTTTTATAGGTGGCAGCTGAAAGAAATGCACATTGTTTTCCAATCATATCACTGTAATAGGTATAATAATTATTTTTGAGGAACTGGTTCTTTTTTCCTCATAATCTGAACCAAAAAGTTGACAGCTTAGGAATCTGCATAAATAAACATAGATTCAACTCACTGAATGCACTAGTAAGAATGGAGTTACCTTGAAATGTGAGCGCTCACCTTGAAATTTAACATGCAGGTATGGGAATAGAGTACAAAATTAAATCTGTATTAGCTAAAACGAAAATGTTGTAAAAGCAAGATCAGTTTGCAGTAAAGTGACCATTTATCACGTGCAACTACTTCAGAGTGTCATCTGGTGCCCTTTATAAAGCAGAGAGGTATAAACAAGCTAATTATAGCACTGCTATAGTTATGTGTTTGTCATAATCTTTATTAACCCACTCTTACTTTCAGTCATGTTCTATTGGCTGAAATCTTATCCACTGTTTAAATTCTTAATAGTGTTCCTGTATTACTTGTATAAATCCATCTAGCTGCTCATAAGCTACAGAAATGTGCATAGGTTTCTCTCTGAAGCACAGAAATTACTTCATTCTCATCTGTTTTCTTCTTCATGGTATTTTTTTTTAATTGATTAGTTGTCTAAAAGAGTGGTGGAATTGTCTCTGTTGATTGTATAGCTCTAAGTAGCTACTAAAACCTCCACTCCTTCGGGTCTTCTGAGTTGTTTGGATGCTCTGCTACCAGATTCTGCTTTGAGATTATGTGGCATGTTGGGAAGCATCACTCTGAAAAAGTAGTCCTTTTAGAAGGTTGCATTCTGAGAGTGATTTGAAGCTTGATAATATGAAATTGCTTCAGGAAATCCTGGCTAAGAGGACAGATTTTTATGGTGAATATCATCAGGTTAGCTGGGGAGTGCCTTTGTGAGAACAATGCTTGCAGTTTTTCAGAAACTAAGTAACACTTAACTATGTATAAGGCTCACAGTTGAGCTCTATCATAAAGATGGTAAATGCATTTTATTTATTAACCTCAAGAGCTGGAGAAACTTAATCCCCCATTTTTTATACTAGTTCTAACATTTCAGTCATTTAAGCCTAGTGCCTGCACCCTTTGGACTGACAACACATTCTTCGTGTGGTTGGGATGATGTAGTGTCAAGTCCTTTCCCTCTCTGGGTCATAAAGAAATAATGAAAACTGAAGCACAGAGGACGTTGCCTCCAGGATGCCTGTAGACCTCCCTACATCTTTCTATATCACAACAGGAGTTCAGAATATTTACTTAATTTTGTACATCATTCACGCTAGTGTGAGTGAAAGTTGTAAGACTGATTCCTAGATCAATAAAATATATGTTCTACATTTAGACATCATAGCTTCTGCTTAGATATCCTTTTTTAGTCTGGTTACACAACACGGTGAGTACCTTCAACTTTCAGCAAGGCAGGAGTGGCTCAAATGAGTTTCAGGAGTAGCTCTAACTTCTAGCTACTCAGTTAACAAGTTATAAAGCATCATTTTTCACAAAAAGAGAAAAGGAAAAGACGACCAGAATATGTTGCAAAATGCAAGTGACTTCTAAGAAATTTAGAGCTTCAGAGGAAGAAACCTTTGAATTGTAAATTTTTTTTTCTCTCCCTAACTTATCAGCACAACATTTTGAAATTTTTTGGCCATTGCAATGATATTGACCGTGAGATGCGGAAGTGCTTAAAGAAAGAGGTAAGAAATAAATTTACTATGAGTTAAATGGTTAATAAATAAACAAAAAGTCCATTGGGTAGAAATAGCGTTGCTTTTTACTAAGTAGTACAAATCAATAAATAGGCCTTGAAATGTAAGCATGTTCTGGAGTGAGCAATTGAGACCAAATTTAAATTTTTTTGATAAATTTTTAAGGTAAAATCTGGCTTTAACAAACAGCATGGTCTATTTTTGGATATAGAAAAATAAGCAAACACATTTTAACCAAACAAATATTGCAAATAGGAACTGACACTTCACAGGTTGCTTCTGATCTTTTTCTTAAATTTTTTGGTAGTAGTGGTGTTTGCACAGAATAGAATATAAAGCAGTAACGGTCACTTCTGGATGAGTAATGTGTTACTGAAGTCAGTTATGCTGACTGAAAGTACTTGATGAGTTGCTGAGTTAGGCCCTAAATGAAAATATTGCTGCTTATGACCTGCTTATTGCCATACTACATCTGCAAGTTTGAAGGAATGGAAGACTCCAGGAGTTTAAGTAGATTAACTAGCTAATGGGCATATTTTCAGAAGAGTATCAGCTAGTTTTTATATTTGTGGTTGTCGTCCCTACAGGAGAGAACACACAAATGAACTTTTCACACACTGTTTAACTTGAAATTGTACTTACTAATTTTGACATAAATTTCACAATTGTGTCCTAAAAGGGAAGCTTTTAAGTGCATGATAGCCAAGACAGTTTGGGCCCCTTCTTTTCCCTTTGTCAGTCTATGGGAATTTCCCTCACCCACTGTAAAAACTGTAGCACAGATCTGGAAAATAATGAAGTAAAGCTTCTTTCCATGTAATCTTGTTTTCCTTTGTTCCATTGAAGCCTTTACATTAAACAGTGTTCTTGATGGCTATACGTGTCTGCCTTCTTAAAGTATGGCTACATTGATATGCCACTACTAAGAAGCCCCTGAAAGACTGTTCGCAAGTATAGAATAGATACAGATGTAGCTTTTAAAGATCCATTGTTCTTATTCTACATAAAACCATGGATGAGTTTTTTAAAAATTAAATATTGGCATGGGAAAAAGTTAAGCATTCTGTAAATGTTAAGTAACGTTTTGGGCCATTATTTCAGTTATAAACCAATCAGTATAATGAGTGAAAAACTGCAAATCCTTTCTAAAATCAATCTGCTTAGTAGTTTATTGCATTATATAGAGAACTGAGTATTTGTGGGTTACTTGGGTTTTATTCTTGATACCAGTTATTGAAAAATTGAACAAATATATGTTCTAACTTAAGGCCAAGAATAATTTGCTTCTCATGAAATATATACCAAATCATGCATTGATTTTTAATTTTTCATTTCTTTTAGCCATGAAAAGGTTTCCTTTTTGGCTGCAATGAAAGAAGGTTAGGCTCTTCAATCTTCAGGCTTTTGCTAGTGCAGGGGCATACCTGAAAGTATGGTCGTCTTACACATGTATCTGAACTGTGAACTTTTACTCTGGAGTCCTGTCTCTTGTTGCATTTCTGTGTTGAACCATAAAACCCCCCAAAACGCCTTACCCTCATTCAACCAAAATTTGCCTTTGTTCCTTTCATCTTGGTATACTACTTTATCTGTGCGTATAATTAATGACCAGGATCAAAAATAGACCAAGTCTGTGACGACAAATTCATGTTTCAGAAGGCAGACACACTTAGATTAATCAGTATTGTTTAAAAGGAAAGAAGCCTGACCTGTGCTCTAGAATAGCACCGATGCAACTTTTTTCCTAGTTCCTCTGTGAAGTGTAGCTGTCATATATAAGATGGCTGTATAATTAAGTTCCTCCATAAGATTAACTGAATCTTCTTTATTAGAATGTTCTAATACGCTTTAGCTTAATAACTTCAAACTTAGAAGCATGTATTTTAATCAAATAAATGTTAATTTCAAAGTTAAAATGGACCAATATATAGATATTAACAAGAACTGCATTTCTAATGCATCAGTCAAAGATACTGTTTCTGTTCCTGAGTAATAAACGCTCTCTACACTTTTAAATGCGACTTATCTGTTTAATGGTAACAGCTGATCTTTTAATTTCCTTATCTGTCTTCCAGTATGAAGAAAACAGGGCCAGGAACCAGGAGATACGACGGAAGCTAATTAATGCTCACAAAGACTCGGAGAAGTGAGCTGTACTATAGTTGGACAGCTGCATCTCAACAGGGACACTCAGTTGAAAGTTGACAGAATACTACTTTCCCATCACCAGTGCTCAGTCTGTGGTTTGTGAAATGGTGAAAAAATAAATGCACCTAAAACATATTCCCAGGAAGGCAAACAATGTGGAAAAAAATTAAAAAATAAATGATCATTCACAATTTAACTTCATTTTTGACTTCTAAAAGAAAACTATTATGGCAAGTCTTTGTTCTGGCATAGTTATGTTGCTGTAAAGTAATGAGGAATCGGTGCCTGTGGATTATTATGTATTCAAGGCTACTATATTCCCTGCCTTATGTTGAGTTGCATTTATGTCTTTGTGTTTAGTGGTTTTTCTTTCACCGTGTATTTTTTTTTTATTCTTGCAAAACACGGAATGACTTTTCCATCACTCTTCGTAGTGTTGTGACACCACTGCTTAAATGAAGTATCAAAAAGGAATTTTAAACACACGTGGCTTGAAATTGGAAATTGCCTATCAAGTAATAATTGGAGTTTTAGTATTTTTATTGGAGCTAAAATGATGAAACTACTATCTTCCACTGAGAAGATTAAAAATCCTTCTTGGCAACCATACATACAGTGTGGACTGTTGTAAGACAATTTGTTCATCATACCCAAAGCAAGCACAGCGTTAGAAATTAGAGTGGAACATTTCCAGGGATTTACAAAGCATTGCCTTGATTTTTGTTGAGTACAATCAATGCATGCGGAGTGATTTTTTTTGGAAGAGGAGTGCTGCCAAAAACACAAGCTAAATAGTTCTTCCACATACTCTGGTACAAAGGTGAAGTCAAGTTATGACTATTGCTGTGGCAAGAAAACCCACACTGAAGTGAAAGAAGGTGTAACTTGCCTTTCAGTTAGGCAACTCAACTAGTATTATGTTAATCCAGTTGCCTCATTAGCTTACAAGAGCTGTTTATTTGCTATCAAACTGCAGAAAGTCCTGAACAAATCTCTGAATTCGGAAGATTTGATATTAAACCATATGTTGGTTTGTGCAGCGATGGAGCTGTTTCTCTGACTGTCTGTTGGATTCATCTTATTTTTAAATAACTGTTCTGTTCTGCCTAGCAATAAAAGACTATTTAAAAAAAAATATACAGTCTTGAAACCTTTTGAAGAAACAGTGCCTATTCTACAATGAAGTCTACTGTTTGTTCTAAGAACCATTGTTGACACTCAATCTTGAAATAAGTACATGCACCTGTTTTTGGAAGAAAGCTGTATTTTGTAGTCTATTTTGAAAGATTAATTAGAATAATTTTACTTATTTTTCAATACCTGAATGGACCCAGTTAAGTTGGTAGAACTTAAACACAAAGGTTTTCAAGCGAAAGCTCCAAGAAAAAGAGAATCAATTGGTTTTGCATGTTTTGACATGCTGTCTGCTTTATTAGAGCAAGTAAATGATGCATTATTTGAATTAAATACTTGAGTGGTTGGAAGTGGTGCAGTCTTTTTATTGGTGCACTTCAGAATACTTTTGAAGGGTACTTTATAGTGAAGTTCCCTAACTGGGAACTCTGCATCCTTGATCCTGATCCTTCTTCCATTTGTGATGACAAAATCTACTTCAGGCAAGCTCTTAAAAAGCTTGTAATCTTTAAGTAAGTAAGCAAATAAATAAATAGACAACTGTGCTAGAGATTATGTTGAGAAGCTGCTATCTGAGTGCAAAAGCACTGAAGCTTTTCTTTCTCTCACCACCTTCTGGGAGTCCAGATCTTTGACTAGAATAGCAACAAAATAAGAATCCAAGAGCCACTTAACACAGCTCATTAGTCAGAATCATAGTCTCAAAGATCAATGTGCTTAATGAATGAAAGACCAAATGGCATGCACAATTTCTGTTGATTCTTTGAACGACATTTAGCAATAAATCCATTTTACAGATAAACTTTGTTTACCTAGTGAAACTATGACCATGTTCATCCTTCTGTTTCTCTTTGCTAATTGCCTACTAGTAATGTGATATGAGACTGGCCATTGATTCCTGTGGTTTGTTCCTATTTTGGGAAGGCTTATCTTGCTAATATGATCTTGAAGCTGAGAAACACTAGTGTAATAATACAATTTATCTGACAGAGAAAGAGGGTAATGGTGAAATGTTCTGTGGTTTTTTTGTTTCCTGAAGTGAGCTGAGTGGTGAGTAGGGGACCTGTTGGGTGGAATAAACCTTATCTATAAGGACTTCGAAGACACTTTATTGTAATGTCGTTTGTGTATAGAAGCATTTTCCCCGTTCTTTCTGAAAGAGTAAGTTTGAGGGAGAAGAAAAAAAGAAATTTGATGGAATTTTGTGTTGCGCCATGTGTGAGAAGCTCTTGTGCACTTCATGTGGGAAAGTGAAGAAAGGGGAAGTATAAAGAGAAAGGGCAAATGGCAGTTATGGTAGAGCCCTGGCCATAGCAGTGAGGTTTTCCCATATTCAAGCGCAACACAAGTCTCGAATACGCGGGCTGGAGGAGTACATGGCAAGGGAGTGGTAACTGCCTGGCAAAATCCCTCCGGCTCTACCAGAAACACCTGGTAACACTATCAGTAGTGTCCTTTCTCTTGCTGGAAAAAGAAATGCTGACACCTTGTTTTCCTTTTCTGTAGAAGGAAAAAGATGCTCTGCTGCATAGCAGCAGCATGTTGTAAGTACAGCAGGGCTAGTGCTTGCTCTGGTGTTAAGCTCTGCCTGGAAAGATCACTCTACTGGTGCTCAATTCTACTAGGAACAGTTGTCTGGCAGGAGAAATTAATGTGAGATATATTCCAGCGAGTGCTCAGTGGACAGCTTGCCATAAATTAACTTAGGACACCCTTAACCTGCAGTGAGTGCCCTGGGGCAGCGTAGCTTTGCCTCACCAGCTCTATACTGTAGCATAAGCAGCACCTATTGCAGATGTGTTTGTGGGCTCCGCACTGACAGGGAGATAAGAATTCAGTACATCGCCATCTAGTCTTTAACCAATTTAACATTCCTCTGGGCTTTCTTGCAGTTAATTTAATAATTAATTTTATAAAGAGCTATAATGCTGGCTTTCATGTACTATTTTTTATGCCATTTTCCATCTCATCTCACGTATGGCCTGCATCTCTTTTGCCTAGTTTTTGGACTTTTTGGTGTCAAAGGGCCAGAACATGCCAAATCTGCATGGTTCTTTATACAACAGGATTTGAATCTGGTATTACTGTTAAGCTGCAGCACTGAGTGTTAATGGATTATGAATATACCGTTTGTCTTTCCCTGTTCCACTCCAGTTGGTAACACCCTCAAGGAATTACGGCAGAAGCATTTGTTGCAGATAAAGTCTATGTGTAGTTTCTGGACCTTGCAGCAAAACCTACCTTCAGTTGAGCTGTTTGTACAATTTGGGTGAGGGCTGTAGTCCTGTGAGTGTTCTACCCACTTGCTTTTTCTCACCTGATTCCCAGGTGGTACACTGGTTATTCAAACAGTTGGGGTAACTGCTCACAAACACAAGAATGAGCTGATTGGGAATTTTATAAGCGCGCATAACTTCCTGAAAATCACGGTCTACTAAAAAAAAAAACAAACCCAAAACCCTGTAAGAAATGTAGTCTTGGTACACACTCCACAGGAATGATGAATATGAATAACTAACTTTTCAGCTGCGTATTTTAGTAATAGTTATGCCTACTGTAATTGTGAATCACTGTAATGAGTATTTCCAATGTGTTATATACTTGGCTAAAGCTCTACACCACATGAATAAAGTGTCTTCAGCAGTCAGGCACTTCCTAGTGTCGGCACTGCCCCTGCTTTAAAAGCACGTGCGACACCTAAGAGAAAATCTTTCTGATATAAATGAAAACACATTTCTGTGGAATACCTAAAATGATGCGAACAACAGGAAAGCTATGACACCAGAATCTGACAGCTTAATTAAAAATGAATTATTAACACTTGTGCTTAAGCAAAGGGGAGTCTCTGCCTGGACAGCATAATGGATTTTAGGGCTGCAGACTGAAGTTGCACATTCAATTTTATTAACGTTGACTAAAATGGAGTATCATAGCAAATCTTAGTGGTCCCTTTAGATTGTCTGTTTGTTTTACAGAGCCTTTCACTTGTAATTTGCTAATTCTAATTCTGCTTGGCATAACAGGAGGAACCTGATGAAGTTAATAGTCTGTCCTCTTTCATAGAGGTGTTTGCACCTCTCAAGGTAAATGGGTATTTGGTGTAACTGAGGCTCAGTGGTAACCACGCTGCTAATCAAGAGAACCTGCGTGGTGATAAATGAAGGTCTACTCATAAAAACTTCTAAGTGAATACTAAATACACATCAGGTTCCCCAAACATACTTAAATTGCGGCGTACCAAAAAAATATATCGATGGGAACAAAATATGTATTTAACCTAAAAGAGGTTCTTGTGAACTTTCACACTTCAAAATTATTCTTTTGACCTACCTGGTGACATTTTAAAGGCTGGGAACTTTGATACGGAACTACCACTGTACGTTTTTCAGATGTAAACCCCCCAGATAAAGCAAGATACATTTCAAAAAGGAAACTGCACAAAGATCTTTTGGAGCAGTCATTACCTGGAAAGATCTTACTGATGGCTTGACAGAACTCGTCCCCAGTATGGACATCACCCATCCAGCATCTGGTGATTTGTTTTGGCTTGCGAAAAATGTCAAATGCCAGCAAGAATACAGACGTGTAACCAAGTTGTATTACTGGAACCCAGATGCCACCACCTTGCCCCCAAGGCTAAGGTGCTGAAAGAACAGGTTACAAAGTACGTGTTTTGTTAGCATGAAATCAGTGGTCTAATGGCAATATTGTATTTTTACAAAACCGCCGATTAAAAACTGTTGTTGACCGTAGCTGCCAGCAGTCTCAGGCCAGGCTATTTTAAGTAAATACGTGAAACATTAAGCTAACTTCTCCTCCAGCACTAGGTTAAAATGCTTATTCCCCACGTTTGGATCACTGTGTTGTGTGGTGTTGTGTTGTTTTGTTTTTAAGTTACACAGCTATTTCCAAAGTGGCGGGTTTTGCCAACCCAAGCGCTGACTGCCCGTCCCTCCCGGCGCTCCGCTCCACACACCGCCGCCGCTG